>NC_056745.1:1271627169-1271809669 GCF_019279795.1 Protopterus annectens
AGAATTTCAACAAGTAAAAGTACAACTATAATTTTGGGGAATATTCTTGTCAGAAATAAATTTACTAATATTCTATCATTTTCAACATAGCTCTTTTGTGTATATATAGTAGGTGCAGCGTATGGTACTGGGTGCCAGGCAGCTCCCAAAGTATAAACAAAACTATCAAAAATTAGTATTTTATTCCTAATAAAATGCTACTTTCTGACAGATTTCTGTCAGTTAAAAACATAGTTTACTTTCCATTTCAGAACTCCATATATGCTACAGTTAAAAAAAAGAAACTGGCTTAGTCTAAAGGACTAATTTCTAAAACTGTCGAATGTAAAAGCAGACCATAAAGAGAAAATAGAGAGATTACATCATACCATGGGTCTTCCTGCCATTTTGGGAGAAGCAGAAATGGTACAACATATGAAGCAAGCCTGACTGCTATACAAAGCAGAGAGCAACAGTTTTCTTTTAGTTCAGGCTACATCAAAAGACTAGTGCCTGAGGCAACATGAATGCAACTGATGTAGATGTAGAAAGAGAAACCAATATGAGCATGTGTAAATAAAGTGGGCTTTTTTTCATTTAATTTAATATTTTTTGTAACTTATTTTAAATAATGCCTAATGTATGATCACTCCTTTCCTTGTAATGGATGGTACTGATGGAAGTCAGCCTATATGATAGTTTCACAGTATGAATTGTTTTATAATTTTAATATTTTATCTCACTAAATGCATGTGTCAGTTTGTGAGTGAAAGACTTGACGTAGGTTGTACAGAGTGTATCTAATGATAATGATAAACTGAAGCATAGTAATGTGGCTATTTATGTATTTATTTTGTCATTTGATCACAGTCAGAAATCTATGGTGAACAGAGTCAGTAAAGTGGCAGTACTTTTTGTATAAATTACTGTGTGTATGTGTGGGGGTGGGGGCATATGATTAAATTCTGTGAGCATTAGTTTCATCGCAGTCGGAAATCTGAGGTATGCACAGTCAATAAAATGGTTTAAATTCTGGCTACTGGGACTGCCTGTGGATACATTTGACAAACCGTGTTATCATTTGCTCAAGTTAAACAGTCATTATTGCTTCGCAGAACTACTATGCATTTGTGATTTCATATAGAATAATTTACTCTGAATTTTTTTTAGCAAAATCAGACATCTGAGGTGCTCATAGTAAGTAACATCAATGTAATTGAAGAGTGCAGAAGGTATCAGTGGATACAAATGACATGTCTGTGAGAATGTGGTGGATATTTGTGTTGTAATGTGTCTGTAAGTATCAAGGCAGTGATTCTTTCTACTAATTTCCATCACAGTCAATTAGCACTGTATACAATAAGTGGTTATCAGTGGCAGTCTGTACAGGATGTCTGTATTATATAAACTAATCATTGGCATAGTGGTGTAGTCAGTGGTGTTGATATCTCATATACCTTGGTTTTTTGGTTGTGTTTTGTCTAAGATGCCTTCTGTCTGTAGTCTGCATACCCTCCCTGTATTTTTGTGGATGCTATCTAGTTTTCTCACACTTATCCCACCTTATTCATATGTGCTAGCCCTAACCCTGTAAATTACCTTACAGAAAACCTAAGAGTATCCACTACCCAAGACAGACACACACACACATACACGCACACACACCTCAGATAACAAATGCAAAACACTACATCTGACTACTTTGTTAACCCTAGCTCTAACCCCAGCACTTGCACATACACACGCATCTACCCTTAATGCTGAAACTTTCCTTATATTAGAAAGTTTCAGCATTAATAAACAATCGCAGTTGTCTACACTCAAGAAAACTTCACTCACCCTATGAAATGTTGGTGATCTCAGGATCAGTATTTTGACATTTGAAATTACACTCTTTCAATAATAATCGAGTACTAATTCACTTTTTTATACAAACATATTTGAAGATTATGAAGATGTGAACTCTACTCATTTTATATTATTTGCCTAACAGAGACTTGGCTAAAACCTTCAACTAAAAACAACAAAGTTATCCCACCTGGTTACAATATCTTACGTCTTGACCGAGTAGCCAAGAAAGGTGGTGGAGTAGCTGTCTTATTCAAATCTGTCTTTCAAATAACCACCTTCAACCAGAAACCACCTCAGGACTCTAATGCTGAGATTCTTATTACCAAACTTCAGTTAAACTCAGTCAAATCTATCTACATTATCTGCATCTACGTTCCTCCAGGAAATAACATTTCTACCATCGAAAACATCCTGTGTTGGTTATCTCAAAACCTACCCCAAGAAACCATAATCCTAGGTGATTTTAACATAGATTGGAAGTCTTGCAGCAACAAACACCCTACTAGCCATATTAATCTCTATGGGTTTACTCAAACTATTACCTCCCCTACTAGAATAAACAAGACAAATAAAAAAGAAAGCACCTTAGACTGGATACTCATTAATTACCAACCCCACACTTATGAAGCCGGTACCCTCCCTGATGATGTAAGTGACCACTCACTAACCTACATTATCAGGCTGAAAGCCAATCCACCTTTTCAACCCATTACTAGAACAATTAGAACCAAGAAAAATTTAAATTTGGATCTATTCCAGAATGAACGTAAGGCATGTAATTGGTTCCCCTTAAAACACCTTTCTCTTGATGAAGCTGTTGATTACTTTAATGCTAAATTTCTAGCCATACTAAACCACCATGCTCCTACCCGCTCTATTAGAATAAGAACTAAATCTGCTCCTTGGCTCTCTAAAGAAACTAAGCAAATAATCCACCTCAGAAACAAAATCTGGAATAAATCACGCCTAACTAAAAACCCTATTGATCACCAACACTACAAGCAACTGAGAAATGTGACTAAAAAGCAATATTGTCCGATAAACAAAACTATTACCTACAGTCTCAGCAAACCCAACATAATAATCCACAAAAGTTCTGGGCAAGTATTAAGCAATTACTACAGCCCGATCAATCTATCACACCCAACCTACAAGGCACTGACAAGGAGAATCCCAAGCAAACAGCTAATGCCTTTCATAACTTTTTTACCGAAGTAATTCAAACTCTTGCCAGTCAGCTCTCAAGTCATAACACAACCATATCCAATTCTAACTCAAACCCACCACATCCAATCTTCTTTCAACCTGTCCCAACAGCATATATTCTCTCCCTTATCCAAAAACTCAAAACATGCACTCCCTCTGCTGACTTACTACCCACAGAATACTTACAGTTAGCAGCCAAATCCATAGCTTACCCTATCTCCATACTAATCAATAGAACCATCACTGAAGGGTATGTCCCTAAACTCTTGAAAGTTTCCCATATTATTCCCCTTCACAAGGGTGGAAATTCCACTGAGCTCTCCAACTATCGTCCCATAGCCTTACTCTCTCCCTTATCTAAGATTATGGAAAGGTGTATCCACAAGCAACTGCTTGACCACCTTCTCCATAATAACTTGCTTACCAATACCCAACATGGTTTTAGACCTTCCATAGCACTATCAGTGCCCTGCTTTCCTTTACGGACACCATCAACAAAAAACGGAACCTTAACATGCTTTCCTCTGCACTTTTCTTAGACCTGTCCAAGGCTTTTGACATGGTTAATCACCAAATACTCATACATATTCTTAAATCTCTGTCACTTGACACACTAGCTGTAAAATGGTTCCAGTCCTACTTAAATAACAGACATGAAGCTATACTCTGGAACTCCAGTCTCTCTGCCCATCTACCTGTTAACATTGGTGTCCCACAAGGGTCCATACTGGGCCCCCTCCTGTTTACTTTATTCATCAATGACCTTCACCAAGTAGTTCCCCAAGCTACATGCATACAATACGCAGACGACTCCACACTTATTGCTCAGCCACATCTGTGTCTGAACTTCACTCCCTGACACAACACACATTGAACTCTGTAGAACAATGGTTTACACAATGCTGTCTCTTACTTAACCCAAAAAAACTAAACTCTTCCTTTTCACACCTACTAGCAAATCCCCCCAAATAGACTTCACTATATCATCTAAAAATGGTACACCTATATCCCAAGATCTTACTACCAAACTGCTAGGTATCACCATAGACAACAACCTTAACTTCAACACCCATATCAGCAACACTTTGAAAACTATTAATAAAAAAATAGGCTCTCTTTACAGAATCAAACCCTTCCACACTCCTGCAACTAGAATAACTATTGCCCACTCCCACCTAATCTCTACCCTTCTCTATGCCTCATCCATATTCACCAATCTCTCAAAAAGTAACCTTAAGAAAATAGAACTCTCCTACAACAATATAGCCAGGTTTGCCACAGGTAACCCCTTCATAACCCACCGCGGTATTAATCTAAAGCAACTAGGGTGGCTTGAATTACAACAGCAGCTGAAATTTAATCAACTAGCCAATGCCCATAAGATACTTTATCAACCTGCCAAAACACCCATACTATCTACTCTTATTCACCCCTACCATAACCTGAAATCTCTTAGATCCTCACAAAATCTTATGTAAATATCAACAAAGCAAACAATAAGGCCGGTGACTCTCTCTTCTCTAATACTGTCAGAAAAACCTGGAACCTGCTTCCCTCCAAACTTTCTACACTCCCCTCTATAACTCTTTTTAAAAAGAACCTAAAGCTCTTCCTCAAAACACATTGGATGTGCCCATGTACGAACCCTGACTGACCAACTAGTTTTTGCTACTTGACTCAACCCTACCTTCTCAGCCCTGCTTTTACTTCATCTTAACACCTAACGATCCACTTCTTCATCATAGTATTACTTACTACTGTATAAAAGAAAAAAAAAATGTAATTATTGACATGTTTTACTACTAGACATATTACGTAACTACTACTTCTCTTAACTTTCTTTTTATCTACACTTACTGTACATTATGCTATTTTTCTTTCTGAATACTTATTTATAACTGTATTTCTACTAAGTTAAGTCTAATACTCTACATTTTTAAGCATTATTAATATGTGACCAGTTAAAGTTTGTTTATCTCCTGTACTGTGAATATATTTGCATTATAAACATGTACTACTTTTGATGAGAAATTATTTTAAACTGTTTGGAGCTTATCTCCCCGGGCCTCTACTGAAAATGGACATATATCCAGCTAGGCTAGCCCGGTCAACAAATGTAAAATAAAAAAAAATAAAATAAAATAAAATAAAGATTAATCTGCAAGTGTGTGTGCATGTGTGTACGTGTGTGTGAGCATGCACAAGTGCGTGTGTGTTTGCCTATAATTAAAAATGGTAAATTGTTACATAAAACAAAAAAACATTAAAACATCCATTAAGTTAGGCTCACTCATATTGCCATATGTGCATGATAGACCATACAGAAGGATGAATTCATACAGTACAGAAGGTAATTCCAGACAGTACCAGATTTGTTTAACACCAAGAAGTTTTGTATCTGCAGTATATAGAAATCATTACTATAAGGAAATCAATTCTATAACTGTCTTATGCTCATGCAAAATTATCTGAAGACTCAAGATCTTACCAGAGAGAAGCTTGATTATATGATCATTTATATATTTTGTGATGTTTTAAATAACTTTCATGAGCAAAATTCGATCTGGAAAAGAAACAAAGGATTAAATAAAATGTCTATCACTATGCCAGTATGGTTGCATTTCCTGCTGCTCAAAAGAATTGTTTTATATTTTTTTTTCAGAAACATCATTTTTTTTTTTTACTTATAATTATTAACTTTGTATAGCAGTGCTTATGTTGGCAGCAGTGATGGAGGTCAGTCTTACATTAAAACATTGAAATGAAACAGCTTTGATTGAAAAATTCATTTTAACTTAAGACTTTTTCTCTGAGTGTGAATCAGCTTGTTTCACAGAAAGCAGACATGAATGGGTTTTCTTAAGCTTGTTTGGGTATTCTATTACATTCTGTTATGGTTCACTGATTGCAAATTAATGTTAAAAGTATTGTAACATTCCCTTTCTTCTTTGTTTTTATCACCTAGTACAAAGTACATCCCAACAGCTAATTTATAGATTTCCTACTGCAGAGGATAAGAGCTGATTTTTGTAAGTTTATGTAAATGCTTTGGTGCTGGAACACATTTTTAAGAACTATTTATCATTTTGCTTTACAAATATCAGCATATGGTTGTTAGCATCTGAGGGATGACTGCTTTTCTGATTCTTTCCAACTCTTCTTTGTTAAGAGCCTGCGGTGGTCCCTAGTTCAGTGTTAGAAAATAAGACTGACATTCCAAGCAATAATGTTCAGGAAATGTTAAAGGCACAGTACTTATGTTTATATAATGATATAATACATGTAGACACTGGAAAATTGCCAAGATGATTACAGGGAAATTTTTTAACAAATCCTTATCTGTACATTGGTGGTTAAATCTTTTAGAATTAAAATATAATTTGCAAAGCTGTAGCAGCAAACACAGTATTCGAAACAACTGTCTGCAGAGGACACTGTAACATGCAATAAATGCACGACTAGTGGTTATATCTGTATAAACAATTATATTAATTATAAATCCAATCAAGGTAATAGCCACCAAGGGGTAATGAATGGTTGTCTTTCTGTATCTACCTAGCAAGCTAATTAGTTACTTTCTCATTTCAAAGATGTTCTGAAAAGTGATTTGCTTAGCTATGCCTTATGTAAGTGGGATAATTTGAAATAATTTTTCTCACTTGTATGTCTTTCATTGTAGATCATAACCAAACTTTCTCAGTTATTTCAGAATACATCAAACTGTATAAAATGCACTGAAAACATTTCTCTGAGGGTAGTTTCAGACACACACACACGTATGCGTACACTGAGATTTAACTCCTTAACAAAATATGTGTGTGTGTGTGCATGTGTATGTGCGTGTGTGTGTGTGTGTGTGTATGTATGTATGTATGTATGTATACATATATATATATATATATATATATATATATATATATATATATATATATATATAGATTCACTTTATAATCTCAAAATACTGAAATATTGAATTTCAATATGTCAAGACTATAAAGTCGAATCTGCAAAATACCAAAACCCAAAAACACAAAATTCAAAATCACAAAGTTGAACACACCATACACCACACTACACATGCACCGGCCTACCCACATTACAAAAAACAAACAAAACACACACACACAAAAACACAAATGAACAAACCTACACTACAAATAAACAGGGGGGCAAGCCCCCATGCACCCGTTATGTAGGGGGTTGCACCCCCACACCCTCGCTACTTATATATATACTGAGTCTGAGATTGCACCAAACAGAAAGAGACAGTAAACTCACAACAAGACATTCTGCAGTCCCTCGCACACACATATCACATATATACAAACACCACCACTTTCAACACTTAAACAATCATACTTTTACCTACCTAACCTAACCCAGATGTACAACTTCTAAACACACTCACATACACTCAAACACCTACGCAAAACCCTTACAAAACAGTCACTTACCTTAAATGCCGCCTAAATCCACAAACTAAACCGCACACCATCCAAACAATACATTACACATCACGTACCGTAAAACATAACAGCAAATTCAACATTTCCTGATTCATGCTTATGCACTTTCGCTATTATGAACATTCGACTTTATAGTCTCGAAAAAATTAAATTCGAGATTTTAGTATTTTGAGATTATAAAGTGAACCCATATATATATATATATATATATATATATATATATATATTTATTTAACATTTGTTGACCGGGCTATTCTAACTGGATGTATGCCCATTTTCAGTAGAGGCCCGGGGAGATAAGCTCCACATAAAAAGATTAACATAAAAAGATTAACATAAAATGTTTAAACAACAATGAAACAAAGCAAAAGGCCTCCACAACAATTAGAGTCCTCAGATAAACAAAACAAGTAATATAACAAAACAAAAACTTCGGACTCAGCACGACCAATAAAGAAGTAGAAATTTATTTGGTGAGCGCTTTCGCGTATATTTCAGCACGCTTCTTCAGACCATAAAATGTTTAACATATAATGCATGTACAGAAGTTATTTGCAGATTATTACATAACATTTCAATTGTCAATCGTTGAATACACATTATTACAGAACATTACATAAATTTGCTAGAAACTCTATTCTCAAGGAAATGTTTTTTTTTTTTTTTTTAGGATTGAATAAGGAACAGATATGGACTAGTCCATGAAAGTAAAAGTAATGGATGAGAAATACTGGGTCAGCAGTGATGATGATAGCAATGCCATTTTTGATTAGTCTGGGTTTGTACAGGGGCATAACTAGTGTATTTTCAGGTAAAGTTTAAATTTTTGTTTAAATAGTGATAAAGAGGACAGTGATGTCAGTTCATTTGGAAGTTGGTTCCAGTATTTTCCAACAGCATTAGAGAACAGAGAGTCACCAGAGATATTGTTGGATTTACTTGTGGATACTAGTAATTATTTAGATGAGCGTAAGGTATTAAGGTTTTTATATGGGGTAAAGAAGTTTGACAGTATTGGAGTTTTAGTTGGTTGGAAGAGGGTTTTATTGGCAATGGTGAGTTGGTTATAATGGAGTTGATTTTATAGCTCAAGCCTGCCTAGCTGTTTCAGATTATGATAGTGGTGGGTCCTGAAAGAGGAAGATGTGATAAATCTAGCTATGTTATTATAAGAGTTTGACAGCTTGTTGAGGTTGTTTTTAGTCAGATTTGTGTATATGGATGAAGCATAGAGGAGTGTGGAGATTAAATGGGTATGGGCAATAGAAGATGTGAGAGTGTTCAATCTCGCCTTTGTTCTTACACATGGGTTCGGAGCCGATCCTCGGCTCCGTGCCGGCCGACTGCAAGCTCTGCATCGAGAAGAAGCTCGAGGACATCTAATACCCACAATCCCCCTCTGCCTTTACCTCAGATCTAGTTTGCCGCCGCTGCAGTACGCATCGCTGGAGACTAGCTCGGGGCTGTTCAGATAAGATTTTTTATCTATTCTGTACTAATTTCAGAAAGTTTCTTTAAATTCTAGTTACTTAAGTAAGAGTAGGTGTGTGAGTGTCAGGAATTCTCTATACTTAGAATAAGTTAACTTGTTAACTTTTGAGTTAGAGTTTTTCGGGGCCTACCCCTTCTTGGACTTGTGACTAAAACTCTTGTAGTTTTGCCTTTTTGGCAGTTATTACTGGATTAGACTTCGGATTCGATTTCTTTGACTAAAGACTTGTGGTAGTCTTGTGTTTAGCTTTATCAAACAGACTCTTATTCCCGGATTTGACATTTTTACTGGATTGGACTTTGTACTGGACTGGACTGTTTTCTCATTTGTTAATATGTCTGAAAAGATGAAATCTGGTTTTAAACGTTGTCAGTGTGGCCAAAAAATGTCGGTCACAGACAACCACAGTTCCTGTGTCTACTGTCTTGGCCCTCTCCACTTACAAGAGGACTGCTCTATTTGTCACTCTTTTAGTGGGAGGGTCATGACAGATAGGCGCAGGAAACTGATGGATAGAGGATTGCTGAAACCCTCTTTCCAGGAGGCTTTGGATGCTTCAGACCAGGCATCCAAGTTCGAAGGGTCGAAGGCCGGAGCCAAAGTCATCGGCTCCGAGCTCTTCGAGTCTAGTTAGATCACCGGTTCCACAGACTTCGGGCCGAGTGTTCAACTGTTGGCAGTTTCGAGCCTCGAGTCTTGGAACCGTGACGGAGCTCCCTCCACCGACTCTGCTGAGGTCAGCGCCGCCTTGATCCCTTCGACTCGCTCTTCTAGAGCCCTTTCCGACACCGACGTGGACCGTGTGGTGCAGAAACTTATGGAGCATACGGCCCTGTCCAAGCTTATTTCGGTCTCCTCTCAGTTGATGTCGAGACTTGAAGGCCTGCCACTATCTCCATCTGTTCCTCCTCCGAGACCTGTTCAGTCTTCGGAGCCGGAAGAAGCTGACCTGATGATTGTGGAGCCCTCGGTGCCAGAGCCGTCTTTTCTCGGTCGGCACCGCTTACCTCGACTCCATCCGATCCGCACCGGAGTCTCGGGCCGAAGATCTGTCCTTGGTTCTGGGACCGAGAGTCGGACCGATGTTTCGGTTCCGACTCTCCTCGGGCCTCGCACGGATCGATTCGGTTCCGCCTCGGGTCGGTGCCTTCGCTCCTGTTTCGGGATTCTTCCCATTTCTTCGAACCGGAGATACCTCGACTCGGGACCCGGGGCCTTCGACCTCATGAGGAAGGTGTTGTCTACTCAGACAACCACATCAGCAGGTACAGCTTCTCCTCCCCGCAAAGGACCATTATCCTCCTATGCACCCACGGCCACGTCCAAGCGTCGGGCACCAGTGTCTCAGCCACCCCTGGAGGGTGCCCCTCTTCTCGGAGGCTTCTTCGGATGCTCCCCACGAAGAAGTTCCTAGGAAAAGACTGTGTAAGAGGAGACACTTGGATTCTCCACAAGAATCCTTGACATCTGATACTGACTTAGATGAGTCAGAAGGGTCCCCTAAGTCACCTTCAGAGGATGTCTCTTTGCTGACATCTTGGAGATCCTTAAACAGAGAGGTGACTGGCAAGCCCTCCCCTTCTGAGGATGAGTCAGTTTTGCTGAAGGCATTTGGTGCCCGCCCTTCCTCCTCCTGGGTCACTCCGCCTTTGATGAGTTAATGGAATTGATTGCTCAAGGGCGTGGGAGACTCCTGACACGGTGGAACCTGTCCCTAGGAAGCCAAATAAGTACATCACGGCACCACAGGACAAAGCTTACCTTACCAAAGGAGTTCCGTAGACGCCATGGCGGTGGCAGCGCCACGAAAAGGAGATGTCGGAGTCTTCCTCATCTGTCCATCCGCCTAACAAAGATTCTAGGACCATGGACAGATACGGGAAGCGCATTTTCAGTTCAGCGGCTTTCTATGCTCCCTGAACTATTTGACCCATTTTACACGCTTACAGAGGGATCTAGTCAAAGAGTTGGGAGATACCCTCCAGGGTGCTACAGATGCCGCTGTCTCAGAGAAAGTTACAGCGCATCTCAACACCCTCACGTCCATTGTGAACTCGTCCATGAGGCTGATATCCTATGCAGCCGAAGGATCGAGTAGGGCAGCGGCTTCAGCGATTGCTCTTCGAGGCAATCCTGGATGCGCTTATGTTCTTATGGAAGCCTTCAAGTCTTCCTTTACTAACGCCCCATTTGATGGAGCCACACTTTTTGGCCCTAAAGTAAAGGAGACCCTTACCCGGTGTGAACAGGAGGGAAAGACTCTGTCTGCTGTCGGAGTCCGTTTTTCCACCCTTCCAGACCGTACCCCAAAGGGCAACGTGGGAAAATGTGGTTTCAAAACCTCAAGGATCTTTTCCAAACACACAGGGTGATGCCCCTCTAGAGGCAGAGGGGCAGAGGTGGAAGACGCCGCCCTGGCGGGTCCCATGAAACCAAGGTGACAGGGATAACCTCCCTGGCAAACCTTTTCAGCACTCCTGAGAGGAGGCCCGACTGTCCTGCTCTGGAGGCAGTCGGGGGTCGCTTAGCTTTATACCCTCAGGCCTGGCAAAACCTTTCTTCAGACAATTGGGTAAAAGCGTTGTTACCAGAGGTTACAAAATCCCATTTCTATCCACCCCCATTCCAAAGAAAAAACTCCCAGATGTACCACCCCATCTGCGAGACCCAGCAGCTACAGAAATTTCAAAGCTGCTAAGAAAAAGAGTCATCCAACCAGTCCCAGCGGACCAAATAGGATTCGGAACTTACTCAAGGTTCTTTTTAGTTCCAAAGAAAACAGGGGACTGGAGGCCAATTCTGGACCTAAATCATCTCAACACCTTTGTCAAGAAGGAAAAGTTCCGAATGGTCACGCTTCAATCGATCCTTCCATTCTTACGGAAAGACGACTGGATGTGCTCAATAGATCTGAAGGACGCATACTACCACATCAAAATGGCCAGAGCGTCCAGGGATCACTTGCGCTTCCGGCTGGGAGCCAGTCACTATCAGTTTCGAGCCCTGCCCTTTGGCCTGACCACAGCCCCCAGGGTCTTCACCAAATGCATGGCAGTGGTAGCGTCTCATCTGAGGCGCCTAGGATTCCAGGTGTTTCCGTGATCTGGACGACTGGCTCCTGTCTGCCACCACCAGGCGTCAACTGATACAAGCCAGGGATTACTCCCTACAACTTTGTACACACCTTGGCATTTCAGTAAATTTCGAAAAATCTTTGCTACAGCCATCACAGCATATCTTATTTATAAGAGCGAATTGGATACGCCAGTTAGTTCTAAAACTTCCGACAGAAAGAATACTAGCTTCAATTCAACATTTCCCTTCTGCTGTCATCCAGAAAATCCCCAGCAAAAATTGTTCTGAAAGTTTTAGGTCTCATGGCAGCTTCTCTCATAGCGATACCATTGGGAAGACTGCACATGAGAGTGCTACAATGGCTTCTATTTGCACAATGGTCATTCCAACAACTTCCACTGACTCACGAAATTTTGATAACGAAAACATGCAAATCACACCTAATGTGGTGGTTACAGACTTGCAACCTATCCGGCGGAAGACCATTTGTGCTACCCACACCGCCAGCGACGATAACCACGGACGCTTCCCTGATAGGGTGGGGGGGCATCTTTCAGGGACAGACAGTCCAAGGCGAATGGACCAATCTGGAGTACAATCTGCACATCAATGTTCTGGAGTTGAGGGCAGTGTTTTTGGCGTTGCAACACTTTGCTCCCCTTCTTCCTCCAGGGACCATTGCAGTTCAAACAGACAACATGTCCGTAGTCTGGTACATAAACAAGCAAGGGGGAACCAGGTCCTACCAACTATGCAGAGAGGCCATGAGAATTTGGCAATGGGCAGAGTCCACCGTCGCTTTCTGATCGCAACGCACATCCCGGGTCATCCAACGCCATAGCCGACAGCCTGAGCAGTTCAATACTGTTCCCTCACGAGTGGTCCCTCAAACAGTCAGTTGCGAAAAGATTTTTCGCAAATGGGGCCAGCCTACCTGCGATCTGTTTGCGTCCAATGAACGCCAAATGCAGGAGCTTCTTTGCCCTATTACCCTCCAGGGGAAGTCCCAAGGGACGCTGGTGCACGATTGGCCCCGGTCTCCTATATGCTTTTCCTCCATTTCCCTGATTGCAAAGTTTCTGCAGAAAGCAAACAACCTTCAGAGGACTATAATTCTCATTGCTCGTTCTGGCCTCGTCAAATTTGGTTCCCTTTCTTTGCATCACCGCATTCGGGGACCTTGGATGCTGGACCCAGAGCCAGATCTACTGACTCACTCGTCAGGAGTTCCTCACCCATCCCTGAATCTCTCCATCTAGCAGCTTGGCTGCTCCGCTTCCTTAGCCAGGTCAATTCCCTTACATCGGCGGTTCAAGATATTTTGGTAGCTTCTCATAAAGTTTCCACTACAAAGACTTATACTAGTAAATGGAAACGTTTTGTCTTCTGGGCGGAGTCACATCAGTTGGACCCTGTTACAGCTCCGTTGAATAAGGTCTTAGAATTTCTAACCAATTATTTCAGGAAGGAGCTTCTCGCTACCTTAAGAGTACAATTGGCTGCCATTTCTAGCTATCATATAGAAGAAAGTGGTGCACCTATTATGGCTCACAGACTCTGTAAAGCCTTTTTAAAAGGTTCCTTTCATATCAGACCACCAGTCAGAAGTCCGACATCACCATGGAATTTAAATTTATTGCTCTCTAAATTGATGTTACCACCCTTTGAACCAGCTTCAAGTTGCACTTTGAAATTTTTGTCATGGAAAACATTATTTCTAGTGGCTATTACATCGGCTAGACGGGTGTCTGAGCTGCAGGCCCTTTCGGTCAAACATCCCTATTTAATTTTTCATTCTGACAGAGTATCCCTACGCACTAATCCATCCTTTCTTCCCAAAGTTTGTTCTACTAGTAATATTAATCAGTCCATTGAATTACCCACCTTCTTTAAAGACCACTCTAATAAATTAGAGTATATGTTGCACAAACTGGACGCCCATAGACAACTCAGATTTTATTTGGATAGAACAAAAGATCACAGGAAATCTGATCAGCTATTTATAGCTTTTGCTGACAGCAGAAAGGGTCTTGCAGTTACGAAACGAACTCTTTCTAAGTGGCTAACTGATTGTATCATTTATGTTTATGAGAATTCTGATCAAACATTATCAGCAAAACCCAGAGGACATTCTACCAGATCAATTTCTACATCTTTGGCTCATGCAGCTCGCTTACCTTTAGACATCATTTGTGCGGCTGCTACTTGGGCTAAACCACATACATTTATTTCTCATTACAAAGTGGACAGGGTTTCTAGGGATAGGGCAACCTTTGGTTCCACTGTGCTCAAGAACGTTCTCCCTTGAGTTCCTCAGGATCATGGAGCTAGGACGCTACCCATGTGTAAGAACAAAGGCGAGATTGAACACTCTCACATAAAGAAGTTATGTCCTTACCATAACGTTCCATGTGGAGTGTTCATCTCGCCTTGGTTATTACACTCCCACCCTTCCCACCCTTAGGAAGAACGCTCGATTTGGTGCCTGGTCTGGAGTATTCTCCTTCTGCTGTTGCAGTGTTGGTGTTGCTATCATACCCTTGGTATGTTTGTATATATGTAATTATGTATATAGTTTGGCATGTATGCGTGATTGTTGTCTGGTTTGCTTGCAAACTAGATCTGAGGTAAAGGCAGAGGGGGATTGTGGGTATTAGATGTCCTCGAGCTTCTTCTCGATGCAGAGCTTGCAGTCGGCCGGCACGGAGCCGAGGATCGGCTCCGAACCCATGTGTAATAACCAAGGCGAGATGAACACTCCACATGGAACGTTATGGTAAGGACATAACTTCTTTTTCTGGCTTGTGGAGTAAGGAATGGCTTTATCCTATAAAGGGAGCCCAGTTTCCTATTTACAGTTTTTATACTATTGTTAATGTGAGTTTCATAGGTAAGGTTGTTATCTATTGTTATACCTAGAAGTTTAGTGGTTAAGTCTGGAGATATAATGGTACCGTTATTGAATTGGACTGAGAAGTCTATTTGGCTGGACTTTTGGGTGGGTGTGAAGAGCAATAGTTTTATCTTTTTGGGGTTCAAGAGGAGGCATTGTTGTAAAAAACAGTTTTCTACTACACACACACACACACACACACATATATATATATATATATATATATATATATATATATATATATAGATAAATATAAACATTAGCTCTGGAGAAATTATGCAACTACATTTGTTTGTTGTACTGAAAGTAAAGGGAATACTTCAGTCTGTGCTTGGAACATTAAGACAAAGTAAAGGGACACAATGGTGCTTCCTTATCATTTATACTTGTTATACTGAAGGACAAAGGGATGCAGCGATTATTCTTTACCACTTAATATTCTTATTAAAGTTGTTTATCTTTACATCTCGCAAGTACTAAGTGTTTGTCCTTTGCCTCAACTTCCATAAGAGATGTCTGGGGAGTCATTAAATGGCCTTTCATGAGCTATACTGTTCATGTTGAAAAGGATCTGCTCCCACAACTTGCTAAATTGTGATTTAGAGAAGTGTTAGCTGTAACAAGGTAGGACCTTCTTATCAGCTGATTTGCATGTCGCTGAAACACATTTACTGCCATGACATGCAGATTATTACTGCTGCTCTTTTAGGCAGTGCCATTACTCCTATTCATTCTGCTACACACACAAATACACACACACACACACACACACACACACACACACACACACACACACACACACACGCACATCAGTCCTGTTCCTAGTCCCTAACCTATGTGCTCTCCCATAGTTCCCCCACCCATGTAAAAGTTGAAGTGTCATCATGACATGTATCAATAATGTCCTGCTGGTCACCCATCCACCTTCCCTCCAGTCCCTGTTATGATGTCTGTGCCACTACAGTACTTCAGTATATGGTATACCTG
The DNA here is from genome assembly GCF_019279795.1 of Protopterus annectens. Taxonomy (NCBI): domain Eukaryota; kingdom Metazoa; phylum Chordata; order Ceratodontiformes; family Protopteridae; genus Protopterus; species Protopterus annectens. The sequence goes on from NC_056745.1 coordinate 1,271,643,119, forward strand.
GTGCTAATGATTCCCTCCACCCCCATCCCCAATGTGTTATCGATGGCACTTCTGTGTAAGAGTAATCCCCAGTAATGCAGTGTATCCTTCCACCCCCCATACTCCTACTGCTGTTGGTGCCAATACGACTGTAAGTAGTCAAACAAGTTCTTTTTCACATGTTCAGTAGTACAGCATGGTGGGGATAGCTGTACTGATAGACTGAATCACTTGGCCTGTAGATGAATGCCAGGAGGTAGTTCCAGGGGAGAATTCCCATGGCTAATTAGCATATGAATCTCCACTGAAGTGCCTCATTAGCTGCAGGGCCTGCTCCTCATGGTACTGCGCATCTTCATGGAAAAAGTCTATACAGCCTTAGGGTAGTTGTTGAATTTGGAAAAGATATTGCAACATGTATACAGAATACCTGAGTTTAATAATATTATTAATGAGAGGCCAATGTTTACATATAGAAAATGCTCAAATCTTAAAAATATTATGTTACAAGGATATGCAAGAAAAAAATCAAAATAGATGGGCTAAACAGGGTACCTTTGCTTCTTTCAATTGCTGTTGTATGTTTATTGAGAAGAACAATATTTTCTTACATCTTAAAACTAAAATTACGTTTACCTTTAGATGTTTTGTCACATGTAACACTAGTAATATTGTATATTTAGCTACATGCTTAAAATGTACATATTTTTATGTGGGTAAGTCAATAAGACATCTAAAGGATAGAATTACAGAGCATAATTCAGACATAAGAAGGGGTGTTTTGACCAATTCATTGGCTAAATGTGTCTGAAAATCCTATTCATAGTTTTAGATTCAGGGTTATTGAAGTAATGGTGAGATCTATTAGAAGGAGTGATCTAAATACAAGGTTAGAAAATGAAGAATACAATTGGATTTTACGTTTGCAAGCTGAACATTATCCAGGTATTAATCAAATGGTTTTGGTTAAACCGGTATTAAAACTTAAGCAAATGAATGTTTAGATCAAGTACACATTTGTAATTATGTACTTTTTACAGAATTTAGCAGAACTGTTCTTTTAAATATTGTTTACATGAACTGCTGCAGTTTATTTATTTTAATATTCTTATTGCAGTATATTAATTGAATGATTGTTTCTATTGGCTGTGTGATTTGAGTTGTATTAATTGGTATGTATAAGAACAATCGTGCAGTTGATATTTGTTATTAGAACTGAATAAGGGTACTAGATACCTAAAAGCTTTGCTGCTTTATTTATCTGTTTTTATATTAAAATTTCTGCTGCCCTACATTGGTATCAGTCGTTTCATTAGGATTATTATTTACTTATTTATACTACTGCACCTTTATTCTGGTGAGTGTTTTGTCGTGCTTTTATCCTAAAATAACCTTGACCAGTGGATGGGAAATAGGAAATTTACACTAAGGATGGCACCCATGTCCCTTATGGAAAGAGGTAGCTTATTTGTGGCTCGTCCTCAATGTCCTGTTTGGATACAGGACATAATTATTCTTTTGGGAAAACTTGGCTAGGCTTACAAAGCCCCCCCCCCCCCCCGTGTTGTAGCCTGGTAATAGTCTATGAATCTATAATGTCTTTAAACTACACTACATAATTACTTCTTACAATGATCAGCTACCAAAACTGGAATAACAGTGCACTCTATGGCCGGGTCATAGTAGCCCTTCTGAAAGTCAGCAGGACATCTGTTATTCATGATAGAGGTCCCAAATCCAGCTCACAGCAGTAAGAAACAAAGTCAATTGAAAGTTTTTAAAATCAAGGAGTTTTCAAGGTTATAAAAATGATACTGGCCATGTTTAGCACTAATGTGTTGTCATTCATGGATCAGTCTCAAGAAAGCTCATATTTGATTCTGACTGTGACTTAAGAAAAATGCATATACAAATGGAAGACTGGTCAACAGAGACTAGCATCAATGTTTTGTCAGTGGATAAAATAGTACAAAAATAATCAAAAAACATTGAATCTTGGACTTAAAAATACTCAGCATTTAAGGATATACAACTTTATATTCAGACTTGTTATTTTATCTGTTTATTTCATTATCAATTTAACTGGGTATGTGGACTAGTAAGTTGTACCCTTTCAGACATGTTCTAGGTTCAAAGTTTAGTAAAGTCTAGACATACATGAAAATGTGTCTACATGCCTGCAGTACAGTCAAGTTTGTTACAATGGCTATAGTAATACATGGGTAAGAAAGTCAGCTATAACCCCATAACACCTTAATAACAACCCATTAGTTATTTACAAAGGAAGATTTAAAAGGTTGTCTTAATAAAATTACACAGTATTTACAATTTTAGCATTGTCTGTCGTCTGGCTTCACCTAGTACAGTTTTCAGAGGAAGTCTGTGAAAACTGTTGTTCTCACACGTAAAGTGATAAGAGAGTATATGCAATTCCTGCCTACCCTCTACTAAGAGATTACTATCCAGCAGGGACCCAAGGACCCCCCAATCTTTCAACTGTAACATCACTTCATAAGTGAAAACTGTTGTTCTCACACGTAAAGTGATAAGAGAGTATATGCAATTCCTGCCTACCCTCTACTAAGAGATTACTATCCAGCAGGGACCCAAGGACCCTCACAAACTGTTGTTCTTCTCCACGTAGTGATAAGAGAAAGTATGCAATTCCTGCCTACCCTCTACTAAGAGATTACTATCCAGCAGGGACCCAAGGACCCCCCAGTCTTTCAACTGTAACATCACTTCATAAGTGAAAACTGTTGTTCTCACACGTAAAGTGATAAGAGAGTATATGCAATTGTAAGTTTGGCTCATACCTAATTCACTACTCTGCTTTAATCCTGGTTGTTAGTTATTGTATGCCTCACAGCCTGAACACCCAGTAGCCACCCCCCCCCACTCCAGTAGACTACGTATATTCCCTCTCATACTTCTAGTTTAATTAATTAACCCTTCATATATATTGCCTTTCTAGCCCTAGTCTAACCTTGTCTGAGTTTCTTTTCCTCACCTCTGTGGTTATTAACCTACTGCCCACTAGGTGGCACCCTCCTAACTGCTCCTCTCTTGTTGCCCTTCATCCTCATAAGACTGTCTTCTTTTTTGAACTCCTTTCTAGCATTATTACCACTGACCAGACATATTACCTTTTCTGCTAAACCTTTCCCATTATCTGCCTTACAATTCACTTCTACTACACCCTACTCTTCTACACAGATCACAAAACCTACTTACCCCTGCAGTCCCTCCTCCACAATCAGAATTCCACTGATTGTTCTCACTCAACTGTCTCAACCCGCTCGCCCTGCGGGCTCACTCCACTTACTTCAGCTAAAACCAGTTCCCACATCCTTTATTTGCTCTCTACTAGAAAAATTGAAACCTACCACCCCCTCTGCTGACCATCTACCTGCTGAGTACCTGCAAAAAGGTGCCAAAGCCATAGCCCTCCCCATTTCCATACTCATAAACAGAGCTATATCCGAAGGAAATATCCCATCTATCTGAAAAATCTCACACATCATCCCCCTTCATAAAGGTGGTAACTCTATCGACATCTCAAACTATAGACCAATAGCCTTACTCTCTCCACTAGCAAAATAATGGAAAAATGTGTCCATAAGCAATTACTCACCCATCTAATTGATAATAACTTACTTGCCAACTGTCAACATGGATTTAGACCTAACCACAGCACCACCACAGCCCTCCTCTCCTTCACAGACTGTATAAATTATAACCGTAATAACAATACCCTTTCCTCCTCTGTCTTCATTGATTTATCTAAGGCTTTTGATATGGTTAATCACCAGCTCCTTATTGAAATACTTAAAACTCTTTCTCTTGATTCTCTAGCATTAAAATCGTTTAAATCCTACTTAGATAATAGACAACAAGCAGTACTATGGGAAGGTAACCTATCCTCTCACCTCCCTATTTCCCTTGGTGTCCCCCAGGGCTCCATTTTAGGCCCACTGTTATTTTCCATTTTCATTAATGACCTCCACCTAGCAATCCCACGTGCCACCTGCATTCAATATGCAGATGACTCCCCTATTATTTGCTCAGCTAATACCCCTGCCGAGCTACAATCTCTTACACAAAATGCATTTAACACAGTGGAACAATGTTTTTTAAACCGTTGCCTTTTACTTAACCCAAAAAAAAACAAACTCCTACTTTTTACTCCTACTCGTAGGACTGCCCCTCTTCACTTTACTCTTACATCCAACAATGGGACTCTCATATCTCCTGACACAACCACCAAACTTCATGGAATAACCATAGATAATAATCTAAACTTTGACACTCATACTAACATCACTATAAAAACAGTAAATAATAAACTGGGATCCCTTTACAGAATCAAACCCTTCCTCACTCCCACAACCAAAATCGCTATAGCTAGAACTCATTTAATCATTACCTTACTCTATGCCTCACCCATATACACCAATCTCTCAAAACATAACCTAAACAAACTTGCTACTGCCTATCACTCCATTGCTAGATTTGCCACATGTTCTCCTTTTCGTACACATCACTGCAACAACCTAAAACAACTAGGATGGCTTGAGTTTCAAAACCAGATACTATCTCAACAACTCATTATTATCCATAAGAGCTTGTACTACCCCACCTATACACCTATACTGACTACCCTCATCACCCCCTATAACAATCTCAAGAACCTACGCTCCTCCAATAAGCCACTTATTACTATCAACAAATCCAACAACTCAGCTGGAGATTCTCTGTTCTCTAACTCCATAGGCAAACACTGGAACAAACTTCCCTCTGAACTCCTATCTCTGACCTCCACAAGACTCTTTAAACTAAGAATAAAACAATTTCTCAGTTCTCACTGGCTTTGTCCTTGTACTAACCCTGACTAAATATCTTCTCTGCTCCTAGCAAGAGTATATTCCGCCAATTTATATACTCTTGCTGCCTCTTAGATACCTTTATCTCACTATATCATATGATACATTTCTATAATTTATCAACAGTATATACTTTTTGTTATCCTGCTACCAATTGAAAATTACTAATTTGTTTCTATTTCTATTGCGTTGCATATCACCTCAGCACAACCTGGGTATCCTTGTAATGTCAACTGAACCTAATCAGTATGTCTGTATTCTGCTTGACCCTTTTTAATTATTATTATAATTCTTTTAATTTGAAACAATATATTACAGTCATATATTGTGTATGTGAATGGCTGTACCTGTTTAGAGCTATTTTACTACTGTTATTTTGCTTTGAACTTATTATTTTTTACTGTATAAAGTTTTCTGTGCTGGAGCTTTTCTCCCCGGGCCTCTACTGAAAATGGATTTTATTCCAGTTAGACTAGCCCGGTCAATAAATGTAAAATAAATAAAATAAAATAAAATAAAGTAATTTCATACTTAAAGCCTAACACATATACCTGAGATTTATTAATTGGGGTCTATAAAACATTTAACAAACATTTTCTTTGGCAGGTGGTCAATCAGTTTAGTTTTGAAAACAGATAATGCTTCCTGAATGTGTATGTTGACTGGTATGCATTTTCAGGATAATGGCCACATTTTTGGAAAAGCTTTTTCACCTATACATAGACCATTTGATGGTCTTGTTAAATGAAGTAACTAGACACTGTTATCTCTGTTGTTGAATGGTTAGATGTAACCTCTAATTTATTGTGCAAGGGTAAGCTGGGTTATAATTGTAATGTTCTGTACATTAAGGTATAAAGCAGAAGGAAAGCCCTTCTACTAATCAGCAAGAAAAGAAATCTGATAAAGAACTTAAAGTAAGTCCACAGACTTCAGCTGAGATGACAATATAACCAGACCAGAGGAACTAAGTGATTTCACTCCACTTAATATGTCACAGTCACGGTAAAATTTTTTTCTGTATCCATCGTATTCTGGCACTGTATCATAAAACTGAACCACATGGGCAGAAAAAAATGACAATAAAAACATTGATTTTGGTACAGAGTCACTAGCTGGGTTGTCCCATCAGAAAATCAAGCAGAAAAGGGCAGTAGACACTCACTTCTTCTGACCAATTCATAAAAAAAAATATATATATATATATATATATATATATATGTATATATTTATATATCGTTAAACATTTAATGAAAAGTGATACTGTTACAGAAAGAGTTTTCATAGGATAACATGTAGGGGTGGGGTTACAGGCCTGAGCAGAGTTAGAATTAGCTCTCAATAAGTATGAACTGTCAGAGTAGGGGAAGCCCCTGTACACCACCATTCTCATGCATGCTACCCCTAACCATAACTCTATGCATTACCTTTAGAAAATCAGTTTCCCTAACAGTACCACTTACACAAGGCACTTAGAGACATATCTCATATATTATACCCACACATACACATAAAACGTGAAACTTTCCACTTAACTCCTCCCTACTGCAAGCCTAACCTGCAAACACTTGCACATGCACTATCACTCCATTTATCATCACTAAATATGCACACACATCAACAGACAACACTGGACATTCTGATGGTCAATCACCTCAGTACTCACAAAGAGTACTGCTAATAAGAAAAAACATATTTTGTCAGAGAACAAACCACCTAACAGCCTCACATTCTACCAAATCAGCATACCTAACAAAACCATATGACTGAAGGGCTAATACCAAAAATTGCAGGTACTGAAAGCTTACTGTTACACAAAACTGTTGTCAGTGAAATGCATGAAGCAGTACCAGGCATGCCTGTTCTATGCAACAGCTTTAGATGCAGATAAGGCACTCAGCAGCATTGCAAGACACATGGATTACAATACAGCTAAAAAGATGGTTCCAGTTGAAATGTCTGTACTTGTAAACAGAACATGCTGACAATCACGGAGACCCAAAATCTAGAGAAGAGTGAATCTCAGACATTGATCTTCTCTTTTAAATGTTTTGTTTGTGGAAGGGCAAGCCCCCCACACCACAAATGTGGGTGATAAGCCCCACCCCTTAAACTTAGATATACTAATTTTATGATCACCATACCTTGGAGGAGAAGAGAATACTCCATTAAATGGTCATCTCAGGTTTGGTATATACAAGTCTGGTGTTTTCAGCCATTCAGTCTCCATGTTTTGGGATTTGCTCTAGTGGGTACCTGCATTTCCAATGGTTACCCTAAAAAAAAAACATTGTGATACATACACATGCATTTGCATGATAATAGAGGGGTTGTTGGACTATTAACAGTTTACCATAGACCTTACCTCAAACAGAAATGACAATGTCCAGTGTTATATCCAAACATCTATCAGCTGAATCATATTGTCTGGCCTGCGAGAGTCATAAAAAATGTGAAAAAAGATAAAAAATGTCTAAAAGCAAAATATGACAAATCCTTTAAGAGTAATTTTGAATTGTTCACCTGTCACTCACCAGATCTGATTATGTATGTCAGTTTTCTATTACATTTATGCTGCACCAGCAACACAGTGTTATAGCATGTTAGCTCGGTTATATGAAAGACATGCAGTTATTTATGTATACTAGCACAAGAATGCTGTTTAAAAATACGAGATTATCTGAGATTTTACGGCTTGAAAAACACTATCTTTTATCAAGTACTGCTTTTGTTTATTAGGCTAATATTTTTTTTCTTTCTGGACTGTATTACTTGATTTTTATGATTGCTAATCCATTATGCCCATCATTATAAAGAATATGAGGCACACTAGAATGTCTGAAAGGCACTAATGAAAATCTCACACTATTACATATTTTGTAAATACTGGGATCAGCAAATAATTTAAGGTGCTGCCATCCTTGTTTTAATTTCTTATATAAACAGAGTGGCAGTACAGTATGAAGTCATCATTTAAAACACTTTGGGCATCTATCAAGGAATCATGCAATGGTTGTTACAGTACAGACCGTAACATTAAAGTAACCTGATTATTTAAAAGCTGTTGTCAACCTAAGTTATCTGATTTCTCCTAGCAAAATGAATGGGCTGATGCTTTTCTAAATTCAGTACAGTTTGAAAAAGAAAATACTCGCCAGACATTTCCTTTACCTCACTGAGCAGCAGTTCTAAATAAATGAGAAACAGTGTTGTAAAATGAACAGCCATGATATAATATATTGATAGCCACCACAGTCAGAAGTTAAAGCCTGTTTCTATTACAAACTGACTATCTTGCCATATATCAATGAAACAACAACTATGCTGACACTGAGTTCATAACATGGAATATGCTTATTTGTACAATCCTTCGCTTACCATTAAATTCAGGTCATTCATTTCATAGGCATATGCAGGCTGATACTGGAACATTTTCAAAAGGTAATTCAGTATGAGGGGCAAAAATCACAAAAATGCAAGATGAATTAAAATAAAATACAGTGGAAAGCAAAGTTAAGAAAATATAAAATAATGAAGAGACAGAGTAATTTTGATAGTAACCAAGTTAGGAATTTATAAGAAACTTACTTGGACATTAATATAGCAAATGTTCCTATCTGCTTATGTTGTTCTAAAAAGATTTGTATCATTATCTGCTGGGTGAATGAACAATCTGCCAGTTTCCTTCTGAGTCTGAATGCCATGAGATGGCTCCAGGACACCTCTCACATCCTGCAGGTACCTAGACATCATTAATAAAATATAGCCCCTGAGTGAACCTCTTCTGGTTCCATGTGGCACTTCATAATTGTAACTGTCATCATTTCATTTCTCTTCTTATTTCCCTTTTATTCAAGGAATTGGGCCGTGATCTTAACCCACAACAAAAGGCAAATTAAAAGCAAAGCTTATGCGAAATGCTATTGTTCCCAACATTAGAATTAGACACACATGATGGTGTTAAAAAAAATGTACTCTGTAGTGCATCTATCATGCTACAGACATGTCATAACCTCTTTGCAGCAAGCACTACATCTGTTGTAATAGGATTTGAAAGATGTGGGCAGAAGATGCAAGCAATTCACTCACATCCCCAGTACAGTTGTACACTTAAGAACCTCCCACCTGCATTTTATTTTATTTTACATGTCTTATTTGTTAACTGATAGTCAGACTATGCAGAACCAATTTAAGTAGACGTCCCAGGAGAAGCCCTCAACATTACTGTATTAAAGTGCACAGACAATAATTATTAGTTTCACACATACAATGATATAGGTATTTTTAATATTTAAACATGTTACAATAAACAGAGAGGAATAAAGTAAAGAACTAAATTCATAGAATACAATAACAGCAGCATATTCGCAGTTACAGTACAACAGCAATGGTATATGATCCTATAGTGTCAAATTCCTCTAACCCTATATTGTCGATTTCCAAATATGTGAGTGTCAGTGATCAATAACAGCCATATTTATGATACTGTTGAGGACTCTACATATTTTCCAATATATCACTTGATATGAAATATATATATATATATATATATATATATATATATATATATATATATATATATATATGGGTCTACTTTGTTTTGTTGAATCTCATTTCACTGAATTTCACTTCACCCTGACCACATCGCTAAAAACTCAAATTACTGAAAACTCATTTCACTGAACTGCATTTAGTATATATGGCACTGTGTAGAGCACTGTAAGGCAAGTAAAATGTATATGTCCTTTTCCCCACTGTAGTGCACTCCTGGAGTTAGTATATATAGTTGGGGAGGGTTGGGAGGCACAACCCCCCCACATTGGGGAGTGTGGGGGGGGGGGTATAGTGAAATGTCATTAAATTCAGAAAGGACAATCCACCGCAACTGGAGGTCAATCTTTATCTGTTTTGTAATTCATATCCAATGATGTTTTTCTTTCTTCCTTTCAGCATACCAATCAGTTATCTAAAGAAAATCTTGCCTGGTAACACTGCCCTGCTGTCAAAACTGAGTAATCCTCAAAGCTCAATGACTTTTCAAATCTTGATCTTGTGAGAATCTAGAAATGTCTGTATGACTGCCCTCAAGGGCTCTAACTTGGCTCATAGCAGCTAAAAGGTCAAGGATTGGCATCAGTTTCATGATCAAGGAAGTGCGGCAACTAAGCAGGACCTTCAGTTTTATCTGCAGCAAGTGGCACACCGAAGAGTTGCCATAAGCATGTGAATCAATCCATGCCTTCTCTGGCACCTGGTGCACCATTGCAAGTGGTTAAGAAAAATATTCAAATAACGGAGTGCAGCCTGCAATAAGACCATTTGCTGCCAGCACCAATGGAGGACTGAGTTAAGTTTTTCAAAGGTGCCACTCAACACCACTCAGCCTATTGGCATGGCAATGTCATAGTAAAACTGGCCTTTTAAAGACATGTCCCTAAAAGGGAGCATTTGGTAGGCAAGCTCGATATCCAATTTTGTTATTCTAGTGTTGCAGAATTGCTGGACCAGGCATAAGGCATCATCTATAGATGGGTACTGCACCTGTGCAGTGTCCTTGCTAATGCAGATGTAGAAAGAGGACCCCTGAGGGAAAAATAAGTGGTGAATTTACCTATCTCCCCCTGCTTCTTCTTGGAGACTGATCCAAGAAGAGAGGTTCAGAAGGGATAAAAAATTGGGGGAGGGGATCACCGGTTATCATGCCAGCTGCTTACTCCTTATTAAACAGGTTACTGGCTACCTCATCTTTTCACTAACTGACTTCAAATTCCTGCAGGTCCTACCACCTAGTGAAGCATATGACTTAATGGAAAAAGCTAAGAAGAAACCCTGCAATAAATTCTGAGCCTCCTGGGTATCCAGGTTAGTAACTAATTCCCTGGCCAAAGCATCATACTTAATGGGTAAATGTAAAACTCTACATATGGGTATTGCTGTGAAAAGGGAATAACTATTTAAAGATCTCAAAAGAAGCTCCTGCCCCTGGCTTGTTACAAGTGCCTTCCCTGCAATAGTCTGCCTTTTCTCAGTCGGATGCCGTTTGCCATAATGTAAGCATATCTGCGCAGAATAGCCAACCAGGCTCACCTGTCATTATTAAAGGCCCAACAAGCCTTCCCATTTTCAGGATACCCCTCCTGACCTGTAGAAGAGGCTCAGAGGTTCATAGGTGTATACTAAGCTAATGACCACTAAGGTCCCAATAAGTCTAGCTGTGCAACCCAAATGTGACTCACAAATTTGATATATACATAATGGCTACCTCTGCCATCAGAGACATGGGTGTCAGACCAGGGGTGAAATGATACAAGCTGTACTTAAATATGATTATGGAAGAACTCTGCTTTACATGGACAGGGAGCCTGCTCCAAGGATGGGAATTGTCTGAAAAACATATCTGTCTCTCAGACATGTCCCTTTTATTTTGAAAGCCAAATTCAGATCTTTACTCTAATAGTTCAGATGCTGTTTGTTTTGTAGATGTGCAGAAGGTTCATCAAACAAGGTCCAGGGATACTTGACATGCAGGCAAAGATCACCTTTCAGTAATCTGTGTGATATAGAGTAAAGAGACAGGGTTTTGATGTGATTTATTTTCATAAGGAATCTTTGTGGACATTACAGTTGCTACATGTGTCTGGTCAGGAACATACCAAAAGGTGTATTATACTCTCTGATGGCTCTAATGAGGGCCCAAGATGCCATGACCTTACTTCTATGTTGAGCAACATAGAAGGATTTTCTGTTTTGGGCACATGTTGGTCGAAGGCTAGGTTGCTATCTAGATCTCTGACTAGTGTATCAACTTTTAGGGATGTTTTTGACCCACTATTTCTTCACACCCCCTCATGGAATACTTATTTTTCTCTCTTTTCTTACTTGACACTTAATCTCTTCCTGTCCCCTCTGTACTCTACCTATGTGAGACTCCTTCACCTCTACTATTAGATTTTCCAGTGTATAAACTATGGTATTTTGTAAATACTTACTGACATGTTTTTTTTTTTTTTACCTTTTTTCTTTTGTAAATTGTATACTGTATTACTCATTTTTTAATGATTGTGTCTTTCGGCTTTTCCCGGTTAGGGGTCGCCACAGCGGAACTCCGGTCCGCTAATGATTGGCAGTAGAGTTTTACATGCTGGCTTGTCGCCACACAGAAGACGCTCTAACTGAGAATCGAACGGGCAACGTCTAACTGTGAGGCGACAACACTACCGCAGCACCACCACCGCAGATGACATTACTAATTTTTTAATGATTTCTCTAAATTGTATAATGTTCTTACGGAGCTTTTCTCCCCAGGACTCCATTGAAAACAGGTTCTTCTCAGCCCAATGGACTATCCTGGTAAACAAACTGTAAAATAAGTTTAAAAAAAAGTAGTTACCTGTCAAGGCTTACTTCCCATAAGGTACTACAATGCATTTCTTTGCACTGAGCTTTAAGCCATGGCTTTGGCACCAAGTGGTTGCCTGTGCTATACTTTCCTAAAGGACATTCTTATCTTGTGGGAATTCAATTACTGCTCCAAGTTTGCAATCAGCTGCAAACTTGGTCACCCAGAGGTATTTAATATTGGCTTTGACCTTCAAGAAACAGATGCCAAAGAGGAGTACACCCAGCACAGAGCCCTGAGTGACTCCACTGGTGAATGGCCTCTTTGTAAATGTGGCCTCATCGTTCCTAACCTCTTGGGTCCTGTCTGTGAGCCAGCTAGCTCTCCAGCATGCTATAAATGGGTTTATGCCTTAAGACTGTAGTTAAATAGTGACTGCAGGGTTCCTAATAAGTCATATTGTAGACTGTCAAGGAAGCATCCCAGCATGTTTTGGAGGCCCATTGAGGCTGCTTTCTTGGCTTTAGCATGTGTAGTCAGGATATGCTCCCTAGTTGTAATTGGAGGGATAATGTTTGAGGATATTTCCAGGGAGATGTTTGGGAGTAATAGAGGGTAAAGTTGGAAATAAATTTGTCAGCTAACAGGTTTGCTATATCACCAGACCTGGAGATTGTGGTGCCATAAACCACCAGTTCAGCACATTCCTGTGTGTTGCCCTTGAGGTTTCTGACATAGCTTAAGAAGGCCTTATAGTTATCTTTCACCTAAGAGGCTATATTAACCTCAAAGTTCACTTTGTTTGGCCTAACTAGCCTTCTTATCTGCCTATTTAGTTTGATGAGAGAGCTTTTATTTTTATGGGAAATGCACTTCCTGATTTTTGCCATATATTTTATTCCTTTAGTTGTATACCCTGTTTAATATGGCATACCACCAGGGCAGTTTATTTCTGGGAGCTAGTTACGGGCTTACTTCTGGTTGGTAAATTAGCCTCTATGCAGCCATTGACATGGTTGTACAGTGCCTCTGTGAGCAATTCACCATAGGTTGCTGTGTTCTCTGGGTTTGGAGGGTCATTGGATTTTGCCATCACTTAATGTAAGATAATTTGCCTTGGAATACTTCCTAACCATTACTAGTTTTCTTGGGGTTTCAGAGTTGATTTTGAATGAGAAAGCTTTATGGTCAGACCTTACCAAGGAGAACAAATCATTGAGTGGGGGGGAGATGAAGGAGTGAAGCGTTCTCCCATATTTGCAAGTGTAATTTCCAGTATGTTGGAGCCTCTAGTGGGCCTTTTCAATATTTGGTCAAGAGTGTTTGTATTTGCAAAGACCAGGAATCTCTGTGTCTGTAGATTTGAGGCCATGTAAGATTCCCAGCCTGTAGAGGGTTAAGTAAAGTCTCCCATGAGTAATGTGTTAGGTGGGATGATAAGTGTTTCTAGAAGGTCCAAGTATGCATTGTGAGCTTCTTGTGACATGGAAATGACCTATAATTGACTTGGATATAGTACTGGATTTTATCTATGGTAATCTTCATGTATAGGAACTCCAGTGTGTCATCCTGTTTACCACCCTAGAGGTATGCTTGGTACTGATATGTATTGAGACACCTCCACCTTAGGCTCAGTCTATGTACTTAATGTTCTAAAAGTATGGAAGACACTGAAACCTTACACTGCTGGGGTACTTTCTGCTGCTTTAAACTATGTTGCTTAACTGCATATATGTCTGTATTCTCAATTGTGAGGAGGGCTTGAAAGGACTGTACTTTTTTGTTTAGGCTCTTGGCATTGAGCAGTGACACCTTGAGGTTTAGTTGAGTTGGTTTTGCTGTGTCAGGAAGTTTGTCAATTTGGCATTGCTTAAAAGAGGCACTATGGGGGGTGGACAAAGTTTTAGCCAGTATTTGAACACCTAGAGGGGACAGGTGCAATCCATCCTTGGCAAGCCAACGTGGTCTGTTAATCATGTTCTACCAAGCTGATAAGTATTGGATCCCCTTAGAATGACACCAGAAAGACAGCCAATTGTAAAATCAATCATCTTTTGCTCATACTGTGGCATTGTCCTTGATGAGGGTAATGTGCTGCTCAATACAAGGTTCATACCAGCCTTAGATGAAGAGTCTGAGAGCTCCATAATATCCAGTGGCGGCTGGTAACTTCAAATGGGAAAGGGGTGTGGCCAACTAGAAAGGGGAGGAGCTATGCTCAAAACCACAAAAACTAACTAAATACACTGCCCTGGGTGCCAAACCGTCATTATGAGAGTCCAATCAAGACAAAATGAAGTGTAGAAGAATAAAAATATTTCAATGCATTGGCTGCTTGACAGCTTACTTAATATCTAGATGGAAACATAAAGGTTGTGAGGCATGAAAATATAAATTACTTTTTTAATACATTAATGGAATGCCAGTCAAAATCAAGTATAAGAAAAACAAGCAGCACTCAACTCAAACCACTTCTTGCACTGCAGTTCTAATTATAATTTATATTCAGCTTTATTAAAGTACCAAGTAACATGCTGAAAGTAGAAATCTCTGATGCCCCCACTTGTAAAAATGTTTCTTATCCAAAAAAAGACCTGCTGCCTGACAACTATCTACTTGTTTCATGGGGAAAACATGATCAAAGTAAAAAATATAAAACAAACAAGAAATACGCTCAAGTTACATTGCTTAAAAGGATTACTGTACAGGTTATAGACCACATGATTGGCATTCTGTTTAGTTTACTGGTAAAGCCTGCAGAGATGACTGGAAGTCTCCAAGTGTAATGAGCTTCTAAAAATAATGTAATCCTGTCCTTTATTACAAATACTGTCATATGCATTTCAATACCCAAGGCTTATACATTATCTAGTTAAGTATTCTCTACATGGCAACAACAGAAAGGCTTTCAATGTTGGCAATTCTTTAACAGTATGCTTATTAAAGCGTACTTGCATCTTACGATCTCAGCCAAGCTTACCTGATGGTCATTAAAGTATTGCTCCTTAAACACAGAGCAACAGGCACTTTGAGTAATAAGCATAAATCAACAGTACAAAAAATATGACAGAAACCAGACCATTCTGCAAAAATCAAGGACAGATGAAAAGCCAGTCTAGTACTTGTGTCTACCTTGGATGGGGGGGATCCTCTGCACATTTACACTGCATAACTACTCCTTGCCTTGCTTTGACACATCCAGAGTCACTACATGGGGGAGTGGGGTGCAACAAGTATGTCACAATTTGAAATGTCTCTGGCTGACTGTGATGGCCCTGACACATTTGTCATACCTCTCAACCTCAGAGCAAGAAATCTAGACAAAGACATACAAAGAAGTGGGACAAAGGCCCAAAAATAAGGACCATTTTTAAATATTGCTCTTATAAACTTAGAAAGATAATAGAATAGGTCTTGCATTAGTATGTATTTTCTGAATGGTATGAAATCTGAAACTCAAATGTCTGTCATTATTTTCTAACTTCAGTCTTTAATGATTTGTCACTAATTTGCTAAAAAAAACACAATTTTAAATGGACCAAAAATGTGATGTAAAAATATAAAATAGCCACACAATACAGCTGGGAACCTGTCAAAGAAGGGACACTTTAATATTAGTACTGCTAACTTGAGTAGCTGACAAAATAAAAGAATCTACATGCATTTCTGAAATAAAAGTAATCTATAACTCTGATTATTACAGTTATTTCTTAATTGTAAACCCTCCATGTTTTCTTCCAAAATTGCTATTTTGCGGAGGGATTATTAGGGGGAAGAGCAACATTTTGAGCCAAAATCAGGGACAGTTGAGAGGTTTGGCTATGCCTAATTCTATAAAGCAAATTATTTGCATGTACCTCTCAACCTGTTAATGCAATAAATCTGGACAAGGCCAAATATATTGAGGGAACATATAAACAGTACTATAAATTGCTCTTGTATAACCTGAGACAGTTGATAGAACAACAGGTCTTACTTTAGCATGCATTTTTCTGAAGGTTATGAAGTCTGAAACTCAGTGTGTCATTATTTAGTGACTTAATTCCTAAATGATTTGCCAGAAAACCACAACTTTTATGAGGAACAAACCAAAAATAACAAGCAAAAATCTATTCATTCTTTGAAAATCTGGACAGTTGGGAGGTATAGTTCAGCTGGGGCTGTCTTTAAGTTTGCCGCCCTTCCCCCTCACAAAATCATGGTCGAATGGAGCCTCCCCCTGCAGCCATTCCAATGAACCATTACTTGGCTATTTCACTCCATTTACCATAAACACTAATGTGCATACTGATTTACTTCTATGATGATTTGAACTTCATTTGAAAGTTTTATTTTGCATTTTACAGCACAAACACTAAGACATCTGCTAAACAAACTTAGCATTAAAACTTCTCTGCCCTTGAAACTCACATTCATTGAAACAGCATTGAAACCCACATTCAAAGAAAATACATTTTACCAGTGGCAGATAAAGATTAATTATGGGCTGTTTTCAAATCGTAGGCCCCTTGCATATGAAACATACATGTGCTCCTTGATATACCTTCCTAATGTTTTGAACATTTTCCAGTAAACAATGAAACAAAAAGCATACACCAATAATGACAAAACTGCCCAATTCAGAACATCTTTCCAGTAAAAAATGAAACAAAATGCATGCACCCATAATGACAAAACTGCCCAGTTCAGAACATTTTCATCATAAAAGTGTACTCAAACTTCTACAGTCCACCATTATCAGTAAATATGCACAATTCTGCAGTCCACCATTATCAGTAAATATGCACAACTCTACAGTCCACCATTATCAGTAAATATGCACAATCTCTGAAGAAGTAAAAAAGTCATCTAAATAATTCCACATTAAATAAATCTGTAACTAATGAAGAGGTTGCTGCTAGCAAACACCTTTATATTTCATGGTTTCATCGAAAAATAAAGTGTCTGATGCCCCTGAGGAATAAATTGCCTATATTACATTAAAAATGATAAGCTAGTAATATTGCAATAGGAAATGGATGGCAAACTGATAACAGGCTCATAGTTAGTATCTTAACTTTTTCAGTACGGCAGCATTCACCCCTTGTGGGAGTAGAACCACCAACCTTCTGCATCAAAAGCAAGTATACAACCTGTTGTGCTAATAACAATGCAAGCTGACTTAGCATAAGCAGCACTAAACTTCTCTTCCCCTGCAGCTTTCAGCTCCTTGTAAAATCTACTCAATATTCAACTGCATCTCAACTTCGCAGCACAAGAAATCTGGAAAAAGCCAGATTTATTGGGGGGGGGGTTCAAAAGGCCAAAAACCAGGGACAAATTAAACATTGCATGTATAATCTTGGAAAGTTGCTAGAATAAAATGCTGTGTTACCACCATACATTTTACTACCAAGGTCCCTGTGCAAAACAAGTCAGAGCAACATACCACTACGCCAAATCAGCATACCTCTCAACTGTCCCTGATTTTGACTCAAATTTTGGCTCTGTCCCTCTTAATCCCTCCTAAAACTAGTGACTTTTGGAGGAAAGGTGGTGATTTACACTTAATGAATAATGACAATAGTTAAGAGTTACAGACTTCCTTTACTTCAGAAAATGTGTATTAATTCATATGCTCTGATTCTGTCAATGTTTCAAGTTAATAGCACTAATATTTTAAAAGTGTCCCTGATTTTTTTTGTGACTTGTCTCTGATTCTGTTGAAATTTGTCCCCAATTGGTTGAGAGGTATGCAAATCAGCTGCTTTGTGAAAGAGAGGAAGACTGAAACTTAAATGGCTATCATTTAATGAATTCAGTTCTCACCATAGCTGTCAACCTCTTAGCACAAAACACCTGGACAAACCCAGTAATGAGGGTATACAGCCCTCAAACATATGCAGTTAATTCAGTTCTTGCCATAGCTGTCAACCTTAGCACAAACAACCTGGACAAAGCCAATAATGGGGTAATACAGTCCCAAAAATAAGGACAAATTTCAAATATTCATCTTATAAACTTAGAAAATTGCTAGAATAAAAGGTTGTGTTACTATGTATTTTCTGAAGACTTTGAAGTCTGAAATTCAAATGCCTGTCAATTGTACTTCTGATGGAACAAAAACAATTTTCAGCAGAGGCCCAGGGAGAAATACTGCAGACACATGTCTTTGTAAAATGGCAGGACACCAGAGCAAATCCACACAAACACAGGGATGAGATGCAGACTCCACACAGAAGGCACCCTAGCCAAGAATCAATCCAGAAAACCTATAGCTGTGAGGCAACAATGCTACCAATGCACCATCAAATATGTAAGGAATTAAACATTCAGAAACCTGAAGTCTGAAATTCAAATGCCTGTCAATTTTATTTAACATTTGTTAATCAGGACAGCCTGACTTGGAACAAAACAATTTTCAGCAGAGGCCCAGGAAGAAATAATGCAGACATGTCTTTTTAACATGGGAGGACACAAAAGCAAACCCACACAAACACAGGGAGAAGATTCAGACCCCACACAGAAGGCACCCCAGCCAAGAATCAAACCTGAGAACCTGCAGCTGTGAGGCAACAATGCTGCCACTCCACCATCAAATATCAAGCATTGCAACATTTAGAAACCACAGATATTATGAGGAACAGATCAGATCAAATATGAGGCAAAAATCTGCAATTTGTTTTACAAATGGTGGTGGATAGGGAATTCGGGTCCTTAACACCTGCATACAAGGTACAGGGTTCAAGCCTGAGTATCTCTACCCACCACCATTTGTTCTGTCTAGCCACCAGTATATAGTAACTGGGGCATTTCACACACACCCTTGTTCAGCAGTATTAAAGGCTTCACCTACCAGCCCAAACTCCAGCAACCGAATGAACACCTGCCCGGTTCATGAAGTAATCCAAATCCAGTGAACGAAGCAAGCCCACAATCTGAACACCTACCTGAAGCCTTTGTCTAGCAGTAATCCACGAAGCCTGTGCACTGAAAGTTCCACGAGAGCAGCTCAGTCCTCCTCATTGGTTCTGACTGTGTCTGAAGCAGTCCGGAGCTCCTCTGTTCTGTGCAGTTGTCACCGCACAGATTCCTGGTATCTCACAGCAGTGATTGCTGGGTACCTCTTTGTCCATATCCGGACTGCTAATAAAGGCAGTCTGAGTTGTCTGTGCATGCACAGAGGATCGGGACTCGTGATTTTTTTTTCTTCTGTTTTTGTTTTTTTGTTTTACAGATTTTTTTTTGTTTTTTTTCTAGGTGGGAGGGCTGCAGTCCGGCAGTCCGATAGCACAAGCCACCCCCTCTTTTCATATAGGCCAGGGTGGTATGTCACAGGTCATTTACACTTACATGAACTATGATGGAATCATCCTGGTACCTGTGACATAATGACTTGAATGCATGTGTGATTTGGTAGACTCTGGCTGCAGATAACCAAGTAACTATTGTCTTCTCCTTGTTCAGTCTGATTAAAGGGGCATCAGCCTGGTTAAAGGGGTATCAGTACATTTTATAATGGAGTCCCCTAGGACAAGAGGCATAGGAAGTGCGTTTGCTTTCCTTAGAGGCTTACTGTTTGGGGTTCTAGTTAGTGGGACTGTATGTTTCTGAGTGCCTTTGGGCTTGCTGAGGCATAGTTTTGACAATGGATGGTCTAGGTGATATTTGTTGTTTAGGAAGATTGCTTTTAAGTGCCTCAGCATGTTAGTTATGTGAGGAGGGTGTTGTGTGTTTCATTTCATCCCGTACACATGTATGCAAGAGTTTAGCCTCCAGTGTCACTGTATAAGTAGAACTCTCACATACTGTCTGTTTATTTAATGATTAAGTGGTTGTTGGTAAACATGAAACAATTTCTGCATTGCCTCAAGATGCCCATATCCACCATGGTGGCTACAGAGAAGTTAGGATATCCATGCTGTCCAGTCCTTTGACTGGTGAGCTACAAGGAAGTGGTGTATTGGGGTTAAAAAGGTTATTAAGGGTACATTGGTGGTGCAGACTAATAGGGGTGCTTTCTTGGGGCAGATTATGCTAAATAATACTAAATTCTACTAACCTTAATCTTTACACAATACTGAATTCTACTAAATCTATATGTATTGCCACTCAACACCCAATTAGCTGCTCTAAGCTTGATGGCACACAAAGTATTTGTCAAGTACTATTTGTGCTATATTTATTGCTTTACAGGATACAGTCTTATGGACCATTCTGCAGTGAAAATTTGCTTTCTTGGATGGATCAATGGAAAACAGTGGACAGGAAGAGCCCTTAATTAGCTTATACAACAGGCAATAGCAATAAAAGGGGGGACAGAATGACTTTGGAAATCAGATTACCATAAGATGAGGAGGAGGCCAGAGGCACAGCTATATTAAACCACAACAAGAAAAGGGTGAGAAGAAGCTAGAGAGAGAGCCAGTCAAATAAAGCTATTACTGGAGTTCTTTCAGAAGCGTGAGAGTGTTGATGGAGAAGTACAGAGAACGTCAGAAGGAGTTGCATTGTGATTTTGTAGACTTAGAGAAAGCATATGACAGGGTGTCTAGAGAGGAGTTGTGGTATTGTATGAGGAAGTCGGGAGTGTCAGAGAAGTATGTAAGAGTGGTACAGGATATGTACGAGGGTAGTGTGACAGCAGTGAGGTCTGCTGTGGGAGTGACGGATGCGTTTAAGGTGGAGGTGGGGTACATCAAGGATCAGCTCTGAGCCCTTTCTTATTTGCAATGGTGATGGACAGGTTGGCAGATGAGATCAGACAGGAGTCCCCGTGGACTATGATGTTTGCAGGTGACATTGTGATCTGTAGTGAGAGTAGGGAACAGGTGGAGGACACCCTGGAAAGATGAAGATATGCTCTAGAGAGAAGAGGAATGAAGGTCAACAGGACTAAGACAGAATATATGTGTGTGAATGAGAGGTAGGATAGAGGAATGGTGAGGATGGAAGGAGTAGAGGTGGTGAAGGTGGATGAGTTTAAATACTTGGGGTCAATAGTTCAGAGCAATGGTGAGTGTGGAAGAGAGGTGAAGAAGAGAGTACAGGCAGGATGGAGTGGGTGGAGAAGAGTGTCAGGAGTGATTTGTGACAGATGAGTACCTCTAAGAGTGAAAGGGAAGGTCTACAAGAGGGTAGTGAGACCAGCTATGTTATATGGGTTGGAGACAGTGGCACTGACAAAAAGGCAGGAGTTTGAGCTGGATGTGGCAGAGTTAAAAATGTTAAGAATTGCACTGGGTGTGATGAGGCTGGACAGGATTAGGAATAAGTATATTAGAGGGTCAGCCCAGGTTGGAAGGTTTGGAGACAAAGCCAGAGAGGCAAGATTACATTGGTTTGGACATGTGCTGAGGAGGGATGCTGAGTATATTGGGAAAAAGATGCTAAGGATTAAGCTACCAGGTAACAGGAAAAGAGGAAGGCCTAAGATAAGGTTTATGAATGTGGTGAGAGAGGACATTCACATGGTGTGACAGACCAAGATGCAGAGGACAGGATGAAATGGAAACAGGTGATCCGCTGTGGCGATCCCTAATGGGAACAGCCGAAAGAAAATGATTATCTGCCAGTTTAGGGTAGGGCAGACACAAAGAACAGAGGAATAGAAAGACACTGGAATGCAACTTCTCTCAACTGCAAATTAGAAATTCAGAAACTTAATGTAAAAACTAAAAGAAAAATCTAGCAAAGCTAGAGTTTCCACTGTGTGATTCCTTAAACCTCTTGTATTAGAGGCACATGGGATATATGCAAATGATCCCTTAAAGACATCAGGATTTTCAGCTATATGGCAGTTCTGAATGCCTATGACATTTTTTCTTTTTAAGTCTGTTATGGATAAATTCATGCCAATAAAGCCAAACTTCACTTGCTGTGGATATATATGTTTCAGCCTTCTTATGGGCCTCATTAGCACAACATAAGTGGACTGTCTCAGTGTGGGATGAGCAGACACCAAGACCAGGAGCACAGAAAGGCACTATAATGCAATTTTAAGCAAGCAAAGATAAGCAGAATAAAGCAGAATATAAAATTTTGAGATGGGATAGCAACAACTACAAAATCATTGAAGCACAATGCCTGGAGCATAAAAACAATACTTTCTCTACTGAATTCTGCTATATTTTAATGCACCATCAATGCAGAAATTTATCAGTAATACTGTTTATGGAAAATGCACTGATAAATGACTAAATAAGGCTCAAATGTAGCAGTAATCCACAGTTCACAACTGTGAATGAAACTACAAGACTAAGACCCATCAGGGTTTAAAATACAAACAACTAGCTTTTACCAGTAATTCTACTTATGGAGATAGAAGTGCTATATAATTTGGAAGTATAATCATCCCACAACTGTGACTTAAGCTGTACGGCTAAGTTCCCAGACCCAGAACAAACTAAAAATCACAAACAAACAAACATTGAAAAAGCAAAAAAGTATGACGACGCATCACCACATTAATCACTGTAAGTGCAACTTAAATATTTAAACAGAATGGAAATAAAAGGTTGTTTTTTTTTTACTTTCCTTTTTGATGAAAAATTTGTTACTGATGGTTTAGGTCTTTCCAGACCTCCCTATGTCTTTAATAAAAGACCAAAAGCTCCCCCTGAGTGGAAGTAGATATAGCATGTCTGTTGAGATAGCTATATGTAACTGACATTTAAGCTTTATACAGAAGTTCGCCACTGTGAGATTTGAACCTCCTACTGATCTAGTTACAAAATCTAGATAACACAATTATGAATAGCAAGTGCCACAAGACATAGGTTGGTTTGGGCCTATCGGTCATCAGGGTTTGCCATGTATGCAGATGACGCTCAACTCACTCAAAGCTTTATTATCTACTTTAAGTTTATGGATCTTCTGATCATGCCAATTCCATGCAGACCCCCCCCCATTATAGTGTGCTTTATGAAGGATGAAAAATATAGTAGGTGTGGCAAAGCCTGACAGGGATGCCTCTCAACAATATCCAGCATGTAATGCATGAAGCATTTACCCTAGTTGTCCTTATTCCTAAGCTTAAACTTGCTCATTTGCTTCTTTTCCAGATCAGCAAGGGCAGCAGATAAGTCCTTGGACTCTATTCCTTCATCCTCTATTAACCACTGAAATCAGCCAGTTAAAGTAAACACATCATGAACCCCCATGGCAGATCGTATCTTTAATAGTGTCAGGGATATGGGCCATAACTATTACCCCATACATTACACCTGTATCCCAAGTGAAGCTGGGCTCCATCATTCCCAAAACCCCATGGGAGGGCCCTCTGGCCCCAGTCATTCTTGCTGACTTATTTTTGGGACCTTGGGAAAAATGAAGATGTGATGATGAATACATCTAAACCTGCACTCTGAGTGCCCTGGGGTAGCTTACTACAAATACCTTTTTCAGTGACTAAATCCAATAATTTCAACCTGCATTGATCAAGTAACACATCTTAAAAAAACCTACAGATATTCTTGTTCAGAGCACACTAAGTTAACCAAGTTACCTGTCGAGCCAGCTGATAGTTACTCTACCATCAGCTTATCTACAAGCTGTTCCAAAATTGAATCTTGAGATGCCCCCTTTCTAGAGATCATGGTTTCTTAACCACTGGACCAATCTCCTGAGGATCCAGCTATACAGGTAATTCTCTGGTCCTCTTATTTTAATCACCAGACAGTCCAAGTGACTAGTATTGTTCACTTGTGAGTTCATCAAATAAAGCCATTCTATCTTTCCTAGTGGGAGCTCAACTTCTGCAGTGCTAATGTGGCTGAAGAGAGAAAAAAAACATATTATTATTACTTAATTAAGTATAACCTGTGAGTACACGAGAACCTAAAAAGAATTCCCCAACAATCTGTTATACAACAATATGCCTAACAGTATGGAATTAAATATTGGAGCAGTAATGAGCTTATAAAAATAAAATATACTTCCTGCCCAGACTAAACCCCTCCAGTTCCATGCTTCCCAGGCCAAGGCTCCAAGTTATTGGCAAATCAAGTAGCTGAATAAAACTGAGTTAAAATTACCTAACAAGGAAAAATATAAATCTAGTAGTGTGTTTACTTTTCAAAGTTTATATACTCTTTTGATATGTAGAATGTTAATCACCTTGATGTTCTTATCTCTAAGTGTAGAGAACGGGGGGGGGGGGGTTGTATACAACACAAGTAAGAATGGGGCAATTATTGTACCTTACAATAGACATGCCCCTATTATTGTATCTGTACTTAGGAAAATGTGGAATGTTATATTTCCAACAGAGTTTAAGGCGATTCTGGGAGAGGTCCCTAATATGACATATAGTAGAGGAAAAACAAAGAACTACTTAGGAGGTACCACTGTTAGTTTTGGTTACACTGTGAGATCTGCAGTGGGTAGATGTGATAGTTGTAAGTATTGTAAATTTAGAAATTATTTGTCTGTATGCTACAGTGGAAGGATATAAAAGGACTCTTGCCTTACTGGGGAGATGTAGCTGTAATTCCACTAGGGTGGTACATCTAGCCAGTTGCATTTCATGCCTTGCATTTTACGTGGTCAAGACTAATAGAAAACATAACGAGAGAATATATGAACATGTATATGATATTAAAAAAGGAAAACAGCAACGCTTTGTATAGACACTCAGTAACATACCCTGCTTTTAAAAGGTTCATCTTTTTTGTGGCAATTATGCTTTAATGCTGTTAAGGAACTAGGGTTAAATGATTCCTTTTCCTTACTTACTATTTTTAAAGTCAGGTCATCAGAGATATTATATTTTAATGGATGATTAAGGTGAATAAATATTTAGTGTGAATTTATGAATTATTATGCACCTTGGAGATGTTTATACTTAACATTATGTAGATGATTAATTATTGTTACAATTAGTTTTGTGTATTTGCCAATTAATGATTGTGTAAAGACCAGATTGGTTATTGTTGCTTGATTGACAAATATGGAAATGAATGAATGTATGTTTTTTATTTGATGAAGTCCCTAGCAGTATGGCTTGAAAAGGGTGTAGTGTTCTTTTAATAAATTTGGTTTTACACTAAGGGTTCAGATGGATTTTGTTATGATATAGTACTTTGATCCATAACCCCGAACTGTCCTGGATTTATAGCGGCATCCCTGATGTCTCAGAATTTATATCAGACCGTCCTAAACTGTCCAAAAAATGTTGACTTAGTAGAAAAATGGTGGATTATACTTTATAAATAATGACAATAATTAGGGTTCCAGACTTCTTTACTTTATGTTTTTTTCCTAATCTGCAGCATGATTCAAACCATAAATACCTGCATACTACATAACAGCCACAATACCAAATTCTTAGATTCCCAATGGTGGAAAATTGCACACATCAGTTGAACACAACTGTCTCTTGCAGATGGTGGGAAGCAGACTCACTGAGACACATGAGGTAAAATTCAAAAGTTATATTTGAGCCAAACCCCTAGCAGGGCATTGCATGGGATACATTGCATTATTTGCTCTCATCTGTACACCATTTTGCAAGATGTCTATACTTTTACTCATATGATTGGTCTGTTTGTATAAAAAGTGTAATCATGAAATATTGCTGAATATCTGATTTTCCAAGGTATCCTTCTGAAAAATAGAGGCCTAATGCAAAACCTACTTTTCTAACAAATATGTCAATATTTAAAATCTGACCCAAAATGGGAGTTTGTCCCCCCACCATTTAGGCTTTGTACAGTATTCTTCTGCTACGAGTTTAAGGGGTATAATGCATTAGTGCATATATTGTGGTGACAACCAGGAGAGAGAGAGAGAGAGAGAGAGATTGTCTGACAGGGCAATCAACTATAGATGAGTTCATAGAACATTAAAGCTTAGTGAAACTTTCTCCAGGTAAAATGGGGCATATAGCTAAACCATGCCTGCAAATGTTACCAATTCTGGGTCATTGAAAAGAGAATAGTGTAAGGAAGGTAACAAAATAAAATGAAATTTACGGTATGGTTAACTTAGGTTAAACTGCACTATGTACAACAGGGAGATTGGAAACAGATTGCAACACCTGCTTTTGTAAGTCGTGCAGAATATTTAAATGATCTGAGAAAAATGTTTTTTACCTTTTTAAATACTAAAATGCTTGCTGTAGAGCTATCCTAAACATTCCTTAGTTCTGAGTAACAATTAATACATTACACATCTCCGAGCCAGCAGTTACAGATTTTTTTTCATCTACTGTATGAATGAAAATGTGTTTATTTTAATATAGGAACTAACACAGAAAGCTAGACATTCCTTTTACTTAGAATACAAGGTCATCAAAACAACTGATGGTCATATTAACTAACAGTTGTGCTAATGGTGGGGCCAATGTTTGAGGAAATCACAGAAAATGATGACGGGGAGATGAAGGAAATAATCAAAAGGGGTTGTCACCCCGATGTTACACTTAACTGCTACAAAGCAGAGGATACAAAATGTTTAATAGAAGGTACTAACGTGAATGCAGTAAAAACATATGTTTCCTAACCAATGTCAGTCATTTCTTTCTCTGGTTGCTAGTAAATGTCTGATTCACTGTGCACAAAAGGAAAGCAGAAGAAAGAGCTTGACAGCTGATCTGCATGAATGGCAACTTTTTCCTCAGCTGTGGGCTTAAATATCCCCTATGATGTCAGGGATGTGTTAGACTCCTCCACCACACAAGCAGAAGTGGATGTGGGACTACTCTAGCAAATGATATTTAATACTTTTGCACAAACTTACTTTCTTGTTGTTTCAAGCTTCTTTTTTACAAATATTATTTAGCATTCAGTACCTTGCTAACTGGCTGATACATAGTTTTCCTGACATTCTGGAAACATGTCATTACATACATACATATGCACACACACACACACACACACACACACACACACACACACACACACACACACACATATATGTATATGGAGAGAGAGAGAGAGAAAGAGAGAGAGAGTGAGAGAGATGTGGTTCTCATATATGATTGAACATATTTAATGTCATAAATATGTTTGAACATTCAGAATATCAAATGGACTAAATAATAAAATAAAATAAAAAATAAAAAAGTTAAGTTGTTTCCTTTCCAAATCGTAACACTAAGTACCCCCACCCCATATCACTAGTCTCAAACTCATCTTAATAGCGGCAGTGTTACAAGAAGTTTTTTAAGATAAGGTGTTGGTTACCTGACCCCCTGCAGTACCTTAGTAGTGGGTGTTAAACCTACCCCACCCCCTCACCGAACCCTAACACCTTACCTTAACACAGACATTCCCATAACATTGCTACTACAGAGGACACCCTCACATACATACAAACACCCACAAAGACACACAAATAAGACTACATCTATCATCTTACTTAACCCTGATCCTAACCCTAAAATATACACACTCGCACACAAACATATAGCACATATCCCTCAACTATTGCCATCCCAACCCTAACCCTGACTCACAAACACTCTCACCCTCTCCAATCCCACTCACCACTGAGCTATCCATACCATGTAAATTAAACAGTACCACATGCACTTGTCGACCAAACAGATGTTCAAGAAAATGCAGAGAACCCATATATATATTTATATATATATATATATATATATATATATATATATATATATATAGATAAATATATAAATATATATATATAGATATTCATATATCCATATATATGTATACATGCGCTCGCACACACACACACACACACACACACACACACACACACACACACACACACACACACACACAAAAACACACACAAATACACACATTTTGGAATATTTTCTGCTTAAAACCTCAGCTTTGTCCGGCTAAGATCTAGCTGTATTCAACTGGATGTATAAGAGAAATTAGGTACCTTTTATCTGCACTTTTTCCAAATAATACAGCATTTTAATTGATTTATTTGTGTTGCATTGAATATTAACTGAATACGAAGCTTTGACTGTTTTTTCAGTTAGTGCTTGCTCGATTTTTATTGCCTGTTAGTAATTGCAGGTGGGGGTAGTCTCATTCATTGATATCCTGTCACTGCCTATTTAAGAGGTACATTTTGGACTATTTTCTGCTTAAAACCTCAGCTTTGGCCAGCTAAGATGTTGCTATATTCAACTGGACGTATAAGAGAATTTAAGTACCTTTTATCTGCGCTTTTTTCAAAAAATACAGCATTTTATTTGATTTATTTGTGTTGCATTGAATACTAACTGAACTGGAAGTTTTGACTCTGTTTTTTCAGTTAGTGCTTGCTAGATTTTTATTGCCTGTTAGTAATTGCAGGTTGGGGTAGTCTCATTCATTGATATCCTGTCACTGCCTATATAAGTGGTACATTTTTGAATATTTTCTGCTTAAAACCTCAGATTTGGCCGGCTAAGATCTAGCTGTATTCACCTGGATATATAAGAGAATTTAAGTACCTTTTGTCTGCACTTTTTCAAATAATACAGCATTTTAATTGATTTATTTGTGTTGCATTGAATATTAACTGAACTGGAAGTTTTGACTCTGTTTTTTCAGTTAGTGCTTGCTAGATTTTTATTGCCTGTTAGTAATTGCAGGCGGGGTAGTCTCATTCATTGATATCCTGTCACTGCCTATTTAAGTGGTACAATTTGGAATATTTTCTGCTTAAAACCTCAGCTTTGGCCAGCTAAGATCTAGCTGTATTCAACTGGACGTATTAGAGAATTTAAATACCTTTTATCTGCACTTTTTCAAATAATACAGCATTTTAATTGATTCGTTTGTGTTGCATTGAATATTAACTGAACTATAAGTTTTGACTCTGTTTTTTCAGTTAGTGCTTGCTAGATTTTTATTGTCTGTTAGTAATTGCAGGCGGGGTTAGTCTCATTCATTGATATCCTGTCACTGCTGATTTAAGTGGTACATTTTGGAATATTTTCTGCTTAAAACCTCAGCTTTGGAGGCTAAGATCTAGCTGTATTCAACTGGACATATAAGAGAATTTAAGTACCTTTTATCTGCCCTTTCTTCAAATAATACAGCATTTTAATTGATTTATTTGTCTTGCACTGAATATTAACTGAACTGGAAGTTTTGACTCTGTTTTTTCAATTAGTTCAACACCCACCCTCCCTGTTTTTGTTTTGGTGTTAATCTTGGTGGCTTTAAAACTGCCCACCCCTCTTGTAAATTTGTGTTTGGACACTCCTTCGGGCCCCATCTCATTTGCTCACTCAACTGAGTGCAGTAAGATCATATTCTGATTTCAGGCACTCCTACTGTGTACAAAGAGAGCATCTGGGAAAAAAAAATGAAGCTTGTTTCCTGCCTTTACTGTAAGTTGGTCTAGACTGTTTGTAGGCTTCTGAGCCGCCAAGCCTTTCTGTTTTGGAGGGAAGCCTTCTAGCTTAATTTTGTTTCTTTGACCTAGCCAGTTTTCTAGTTTCAGCACTCAAATCTGTTTCTTTGAACTCAGCACTTATTCAGAACTCATTGTAAGCACTAAATAAGCTGCAAATTACTACAGCACTCAACTTTCCTCAATTGTCTAGAGGAAAGCAGGTTTTAGTACTTAATAAATAAGCACCTATCCAGGCATGTCTAAGGTTCAGGTCCCGGTGATTTCTCATGTCTACCTGATGAATCTGGGCATCTTGGGGCAATGCAGCAATTGCCTCATGTACATAGACAACCCTCTCCTCCTACCACCCAACACTACAATCTGTGAAAGATGCACTTATATAGCCAAACTGGAAGCAAAGCTTTCTTCACCCAAGACTGGACTAGACAGTCAAGAGGAGAAGGTAAACACTTGCACCACACCACACTCATCATATAGTCCCTCAAAACCTACACCACCAAAACACACACGTAGAAACACAAAACACACACCTACATTTGCGGAGGCTCTCAATAAAAACCTGCCCAAGCATCAGGGACCTCCAAAGCAGAAACACAAGCAAACTCCACCCCCCAACACAACCTAAATGACACATAGCCCATAAACTCAGCGTGCCACTCAACCACAGCCCATAAGGCATAACAACGTACCCAACTTTATAGTCATAGGTGACTCTATAGTCAGGCACACTGATGTTCCACTCACCAGGCTAAACAAAGAGAAAGTTACTGTCAGCTGCCTGTCAGGTGCCAGGATCTGCCACATAAAGCACACACTCAGGTCACTCCACAACAAGTACAATTATGACATTGTCATTGTCCATGTTGGTGTGAATGACCTGAGACATACCTCCCTGGACTACATGAAAAGAGACATGGAGGAGCTCTCCGATCTTCTAGCCTAGGCAGGTATGACCTAGCCCTGAGGAGCATCCTGCCATCACCCAGAATGATACCACAGTACAAGGAAAAACTGATTGACTTCAACAATCGGGTAAGCTTCTGGTGTCATTCTAAGGGGATCCAGTATTTGTCTGCCTGGGATGACATGATCGACAGACCATGATGCTTTGCCAGAGATGGCCTGCACCTGTCGCTCTTGGGATTCCGGATACTTGCTAAGGCTCTTGCCACCCCTATAGTACCTTTTTTAGGCAAGGTTCAAATGACAAATTCACCACCGTAACAGCTACAAGCAAGCAGAATCTGAGGGTAATGCTACTCAATGCTAGAAGTCTGAACCTCAAAATGCACTCACTTGAGGCACTCCTTAAAATGGAGAACATCGACATTTGTGCAGTGACAGAGACCTGGTTTAAAGCTCCAGAGAGCACCCCTGCATTACCAGGCTATAATTCATACCACACATTTCGGCCACCTAACCTGGAACGAAGCACTAAAGGTGGAGGCGTGTCCATATTCATTAAGGATATCCACACCTCTAGGCTAGTTGCACAGCATAATGCATCTGAGATTATCCAAGTGCAACTAACTCTGGGCAAGACCAGAGTCCAAACTGTAGCTTGCTACAGACCCCCCCACCATGCCCCAAGATTCCCACTCCTCATTTCTTGATACACTGGAAAGTATTAGGGTACAACCCAACACCCTAATAATGGGTGATTTCAACTACCCCACCATTAACTGGGAAAACTACTCATGTACCAACTCTTTTGCTCAACATTTTCTGGAATTCATAAATTCCAGTGCCTTGGATCAACTTATTCACACCCCCACCAGGGGCAGCAATATCCTAGACCTGGTCATTACCAACATGGGCAACCAGTGTTCCACAATAGAGGTCAATTCCTCATTGGTCAGATCCAACCACAAGCTAATCACCCTAGACATCCACATCCTGCCCCACCCCCAATTAAGGAAACCACCGTAAAAAACTTCTCCAAAGCCAACTTCACACTTCTTAAGACAGAAGTGGCAAACTTCATGACACGCATGCAGACGGTCAATAGAGGTACGACTGCTGAATCCTACACAGATGCACTTTATAAGCACTTACACGAGTGCATGGATCATGCTATCTCTAATAGAACCATGATGCTATCCTCTAAAAAAAGGAAGCCAATCTGGTGGTTCTCTGCCATAAGCAAACTCTACAACAGAAGAAACTGTTGCAAAAAAGAGTAAAAATCCCATGACTGGAGGAACTCCCTGGTCAACCTCAGTAAGAAGCTGAGATCCCTCATAAAATCCTCCAAAGCTATTTACAAAAACAAAATTGCCACTGACTCTAAAGACAGCCACAAAGCATTCTATAGCTATGTCAAGAATCTCAATGGCAACACTCAGATCTGCTCTGAGTTACAGCACAATGGCACTAAATATACAGAACCAACTGATATTGCCAACATCCTGGCAGATAGGTTCAGTGCTAACTTTACCACCCTTTCACCCCCTAGAGGGCCCATCTCTATTCCGTAAGACTGCAAAGTTCCTGTAATCAGGGCTGCACAGGTATAAAACACACTCTCCAAAGCTAAGAACACAGCATCTATGGGACCTGACAATATCCCAGGCTGCGTTCTACACGAACAACAGAATGATCTGGCACCCTACCTAAGTACGATGTTCAGTCATAGCCTCACCTCAGGCTTTGTGCCCACTGAATGACACACCGCGATGGTTATCCCACTCCACAAAGGGGGAGCCATGAAGGACCCCAAGAACTACTGCCCCATTAGCGTGATGAGCCTGGTCTGCAAGGCCATGGAACGTATCATCATGGAACTCATAAACAAAGACATTGGTAATCTCCAAACTCAGGACCCTACCCAGTTCGGATTTGTAAAAGGCAGATCATGTCTCCTAAACCAGATTGACTTCTTTGAAGCAGTCACCAAAGCCATAGATGAGGGTAAGGTGGTTTACACAGCTTATCTAGATCTCACCAAGGCTTTCAACACCATCCCCAACTCTGGAATTATAGATAAGCTCACTAAACTAGGTATAAATCCCTATGTCTCAAGATGGGTTGCCAACTGGCTCATGTACAGAACCCATACTGTGAAAATAGCAGACTCCAAATCCGACTTCAGAACAGTGACAAGTGGAGTCCCACAGGGTTCAGTCCTGGGTCCTCTCCTGTTTGGTATCTACAGGCTAACACAGAAGGTCTTTGGCTAACAAAGTTTGCAGATGACTGCAAACTAGGAGCCATAATCGAAACTCCTAACTATGTGGACATACTAAAAAAGGGCCTCACTGAGACAGATGCCTGAAGCTCAATGCCAAAATGTGTATTGTCATCCCCTTTGGTAAAAACTCTGTACCCATGAACTACCACATAGCTGGTAGTCTACTTAATGCTGAAAATATGATGAGAGACCTTGGGACACAAGTGGACAGTAGTCTCTCCTTTGATAATGACATTGCCACAGTAGTCAGGAAATCCTTCTACGTGGCTCACCTCATCACAAAAGGTTTCTCATCCAGAAAAAAAGAGGTCATTGTTCCCCTCTATTCATCACTCATTAGACCCATTATAGAGTACAGCG
Source organism: Protopterus annectens (assembly GCF_019279795.1). NCBI lineage: Eukaryota > Metazoa > Chordata > Ceratodontiformes > Protopteridae > Protopterus > Protopterus annectens. The sequence continues at coordinate 1,271,676,183 of NC_056745.1, forward strand.
CCCCTTTTGGTATGTATCTTACAAGACATCTAAAACAACTGGAAAGGCCACAGAAATACCTCACAATGAGGATTACTGGCCTCAAACAGATGCCCTACACAGACCGTCTCAAAAAAACTCCAGCTTTACTCCAATGCATAACGCCTACTCAGGGGCGATCTCTGCCTAACATACAAAGCTATGTCAAACCCAGAGCTGTTGGACATGCTCCACTTAAAGAAATCCCAATCCCTCCGAGCTACATGCTCTAGAGACCTAAACCTTGTCACCACAATAAACAGAACATGCTGGAGGGATAGATTCCTATCCCAGAGACTTCCCATACTCTGGAACAGACTACCTATCTATTTCAAACAGAGCTCCTCATTAGCACTCTTCAAGAAAAATATTGGTAATTGGATGGGAAATAGGAAATTCACCCCAGGGGTCACTTCTGTGTCTCTGCTCGACAGGGGCACAGGAAAATAATTTTCTTGGGTGGCGCAAGCCAGGGTACATTTTTGGCTAGGCTTATATAAGCCCTAGGGCCAATAGCCTAGTACCTACCTATGAACAAATGAACAAAACTATGCACATGCGTATACCATATACACACATGCACACGTAAGCACACCAACACAGCCATGTGTGCCTACACTATTAATGATCCTCAGTCTTGCTCAGATATTGCTTATTTTGTAATATATACTTATTTTTCACCTTCATACTTTATGACAGTAATGCAGTTTGAAAAGTGACGCTCAGCTGTACAATGATCTTTCCTCGTATCTATAAATTAAATGATCAGAGTTTAGTACAATATAAATATATTGAATTGTCAGGATTACAGAACATCATTATCCAAATTTTTGTTAATAGTTAGAACTCTTAGCCCCTTAATTTTGAGGCACAATAACAGAAACACGTTGTCATTATCTAGATTATTGTTGATTCTGTCTGCAGTTAACTTCTCAGTTTTGAAACACAACTTTAATATTTGAGGCTTAGGAAATGATTATATGGACAACCTTAATGCAGTGAGATATTATCAGTCCAGCAAGGAAATAATGCTTTGAAATTAAAGACTGCAATTTAATTAAATGCATGAAAGGCAGCATTATGCAATCGCATATCAAATATTCAGATGGTTTCCCATTCATCCTATCACATAAAATTACTTAATAATCTTTCTCTTGCAAGAACCACAGACTGTATTAAATCCTTTGTGCAAATTCAATTAATACAACAGAAAGTGAATGGTAATAACCTTTCATATATTTTCTCAGGAGGGATTTCAACATTAATATCCAAAGAATTAGCAGATGACAGAAACAAGCAAGATAATATTGCTCCCTTTTACAAAGCAAATGGCCTTCTACACATAATTTTTGTTTCTTGCAGAAATTTTTATTTTGAGCTAATGAGATGCAGGTAAAAATTCAGACAGAACTCCCAAACTGATCTTTCTTCACTTGACACAAATAGCCACACCTTTCAAACATCATAGCATTCCAGGAATGAGGCAGTTCTATATCCCAGGAATCTCAAAGAATATTCCATGGATAAAACTTTATTTAATATGTAACAAATTATTATATGCTCTTATTTACTGTGAAACATTTTGTGTTTTACCACTGATCATTGCCTTTGGATATTTTTAATGCTGATAATAAAGGTAAACAAAATGATGGAGAATGCATTTTGTGTGTTTTTTTCATAGAGAATATGTAACTTGTCCAAATACTACCAATCTGAAAATTATATTTGTGGTTCAGGACTGGCAATGCAGTAGGATGTGATGATGATTGTGCTCAAGTGTGAGATGGTTCAACTAATGAATTTTCTCAGTTGCTTCACTAAACTGATTTTTAAATAGTCTCACTCCCTTAAACAGACAAGACCTCTGTGTTGTACATATTTAACAAGTGTCAGTTCCTTAACTGACAACAGACTGACTGTCACTGCTTTGCTAAACAGATTTCTAAGAACTGCACACAATATAGTCATAACTGTTAGACAAACAACATTCAAGGCATTCTGCATTATCAGTGTCATACCTGGCATTTATCAACTCTGACTCAGACCCATCTTTTCTGGTGAGCCAAAGCCTGTAAAATCTTGGAGCTCACTTTGGTCGGGCCGATACCTTAATATGACTGTTCATTGAGTAGGTTAACCATTTCAAAGAAAAAAGTCTCTAGGTTATTTAGGTTTTGGTTTCCCTATGCCAGAAAGTAGGAACAATGCAAAGTTATCATAAATTGGCTGGTTGTATGTTTTCTTTATGAATTATATTTACATTCCTCTCAAGGCTGAGATCTGTGCTATTCTCCTTGGAAGTAGCACAGAGCTGTTATACTCCCTGTTGACCAGAGAATGATCCTGCATAAGGCACCCCCCCCTTTTCCCTTCTGCGTGGTGTGGAAGCCATCATTTTCCTAAACGTATCTTCTACAGCCAGCCTTCTAGCTTCCCAGCCACTGATTATTCCAGGGTCACCTCCACCACATGTAGACACTTTGCCTGTATTCCAGCTAGCCAGAGGGAGTTGCACATGCCTGTACTCCAGCTAGCCAGTGGGAGTTACACATAAATTACAGTTTAGGCGAGGATCATAGTCCTGTCTTCCACCAGTTCTGCAGATTGTTCACCCTGTTGCCCTTCTTATACTAATTAGCAACAAGTCTGCTGCATTTAGGGGGAAAGAGAGATTTTCTCCATTGAGTGACCTCCCCTCATAATAACATTTGTTGAACGTGAAAAAAAAAACAATTACAGAATATTGAAGCATATCCCATTAGTAGAAATTGTTTTTAATTAGATTACATTCATAGAAATGGAGGTACTCTGTTTTTTCCTAAACAGTTTTATTACTTTTCTATATAACATACAAGTTGCAGAATAATGCAACTTATTTACTGCATAGCAGACAGTTATATTAAGCTTGAACTTTATCTGTCCAATTCAAAATTTTGCCATATAAAATGCATTAACAAATCCTCAAAGGATGACTCTAAAATTTCTTATCTAGTTATCATATGTTATGTTTATGTGAAGGTAAAACCAGGCTCTCTCACCACGGAAAAATGCTGAACCGACCAAGTTCTTCAACCAACCATTCAGTAGCACAAAAATGAATTCTTGTAATAAATCCACATAGGCTAGATATCCAGTATAGATTCGATCAAAAACCAGGATAGAGCATAAAAACTTTTATTTAAATGTTCATCAGACAGTAGTATTAACATTAAAAACACTTGTTTATATAGAAAGGCTGGTAAAAAAGGCGCAAAAACTAGGATGAGTTAGTTACTCATTAAATAATTAAACATTAAAAACTAAGTCAGACATTTTTAAAGAGCTAGAATATAGGTAATATCATTCAGAAATAAACAGCGGTATTATGGTGTCTTATTTTTGCTCGATACAATGCGAGCTTGGGCCAACGCAAATGTAACAAAATGTTTTTATCTACAATTAAGTAGATTAAAACTGAATCAAGTGTGAAGTGTTGTTCTTTCATTCACATTAATAAGAAGCAGATGGATTAATAAAAACAGATAAACTATATAAAGCTCAATGATTTATACTTCTGTGTATATATAGAATAGAAATAAATAAATAAATATTTATGCAAATGTATATATATATAGATAAATAAATCAATGAATGAATGAATTAACAGATGTTGTGAATAAACAAATATGTGAATAAATAAATAAATAATCCAATAAGTAAATAAATAAATAAGTAAATAAATAGATGAGTCATTACCATACTTAGATATATAAATATATAAATAAATATATGAAATGTCAGCATCTATCGCGATGGTAATTAATAGATGGGTGATGATTATTTGTATTTAACTGTCAGTGTGAAATATAATATAATATACAGATAGCAAATTTAATAGCAAATTTAATATAGAACATGCATAATGTCATAATAGAAATATTTAATAAATATTTAATAGATATTGAATAATGTATGTATATCTCTATTTGGCTATCTAAACATCATAAATGAATGTATAGCATATTCATTATCATAAGATTTTTAAAAGTGACAGTGTGTCAACCATGTTTATAATATAAATACTTAAAATTATATCTGTATAAAATGTTGAATGTTGTTTAAAAAATAATAAAATATAATAAAATATATATATAAAAAATGTTAAGATAATTTATAATGTTTAAAAATGCATTTGAGGTTATATGCTAACATATAAAAAACATATAAAAAATGACTTTTAGTTGAATTTATATATCAGTGTGAATGAATTTAAGCTACATCTCTGGAAACAAATCTAAGAAAGTACATAAAATGAAATAAGCATTAAAACTAATAACTCCATATTTACTCAACAACTAAACTTGAAATGTTGAATTAATTCATATTTATGGCACATTAAAATCCATAAAATATAACATTTAAAAAAGACAGACAAAATAATATTTCCTGGTATTTATCTAGCTTCCAAAGCAGGCTTAATGGAAATGTGGCTGTTGATGCCAGGAGGTATATGAGCCGCCAACCTCAAAATCCATTTTAATTCCTTATTACTTAGAGCCAGCATGTTATCACCTCCTCTTTTGTTGATTCTAATTATTTCCAATACTCTAAAGTCAAAATGGTGTAAGGGGTACTCTAATACATGTTTTAGTTCATTTTATAATTGACCATAAATTCTGTCTTTCAGGCATCTTTTAGTCAACCCGACGTAAAAAGCTGTACATTTTTTACATGTTGCAAGATAAATCAAATTCTTTGTGCAACAATTAGCATAAAATTTAGGTCGAAAAGTGTAGTTCATAGTTGGATGGTGAAATTCAGGTATGTTGGCTATAAATTTGCACCTATTGCAACTGTAGCAAGGAAAAGTACCAATCTTGTGGGTGGTGAGTGACACTGCTGGGTAACTACAATGATTATCATTGCATAGTCGTCGCTTAAGATTTAAGCTGTTTCTGAACATGAAGTGGGGTCTTGTTCCGACTATCTGTTTGATAAAGGGGTCCATAATTAGGACCTTCCAATTATTATAAAACACATTTTGAATGTCTCTAACAATGCTTGTATAGCTCAAAGTTATTGCTATGAATCTCGTTTGTCTGTTTGTATCTAGATTTGTTCTATTACTAGCAAATTTGACTTCTATATGTGTATTATTAATAATACTGTTTCTAATAGTACTAATTTTGAATCATATCCTCTTTCTATAAATAAGGATACCAAACTATCTGCCTCAGAATTTAATTTATGAGTATCCTTGCAAAGCCTAGTTAATCTAACAAACTGGCTTTTAATGTTATGTTTATCTTAATCAGTTTGCATTGTATGAGCTCACAGTAGTTTAATGTTTGTCCCTCATGTCTGTGGAACCACTTCTGTGACTTCTCTGCACAAGTGAGACCCTTCTGCAGACCCAGGAAAGAATAGGCCAGTTAGCCTCACCACTCACACATGCAAAGTAAAGGAATTTACCACAATAAAGCTCATTTATGCAGACATAAGTAGCTTAACTGATCTAAACCTACTCAGTTTGGTTTTATGAAGGGCAGGTCTTGTCTCCTAAACCTAGTAAACTTCTTTGAAAAAGTAACATAGTCTGCGGACAGTGGTCATGTATGCATGTTGATTACTCTTATCTGGCCAAGGCTTTTGGCACTGTCTGCAATGCTGGTATTGTTGAAAACTTAGAAAAACTTGACATACATCCTTATATTATTCATTGGATTTCAAACTGGGTATTCTACAAATAACAATTTGTGAAAGTTGCTGTTACCCTCTTTGAATGAAAAGATTTCACAAGAATCAATGCTGGGCTACTCTTGTTTGGCATTTATTTTGCAGATCCCAGGAGTATGATTGACCAGTTCTCCACTCATCAAATTTTACTAAATTGTTGCAAACAGGACTGGAATATGCACACAAATGGTGCACTCAGTACAGTCTCAATCTAAGTGCAAAACAATTGGAGCATAACAGCATTCAGCAAACAAAGCTGTTCACACCTCATTTTTTATAAGTGGCACTCCTCGTGATGCCCTACCACTGGACCAGTAATCAAGGAGCCTCATTCCTCACCACTGGCAACAGTGGGGGACGTGCACTGGAAGGATGACAAGTACACACACAGTATTTCCAGAGGCAGGTCTCTGCATCAGGTGTAATTTCCCTTAAGAGCACACAGAGACCACAGTCAGTACAGGGCTGCTTTCTCCCTCTTTCTCCAGATCCTCACTAAGACTCCCACTGGCACAGCTATAGAGTGGAATCCTTAGCCAGGGTTCCAACCAAGCTCTCCAACACTCTCTGTGTCCAACCAGTGCTTCATGTCCCTGCTCAAGTAGATGACACACACACACTCTTGGAAATTTGTTTTACATGCAGACACAGCTTGGCTAGGCTGGCACAAGTTTACTAGCTATGCCCCCTTCTGCCGAGGCTATAAGGTAGTTATCACTGCCACAGGAACCCCTTATCAGCTACCAGAAAAGGCCCTTAACAAAGGGTGTCCAATCTTACTGTGTAATATTTCTATTAATACAAATGGTAGTTTGACCAAGAGCAAGGCTATTATATTAGGCTTGGCATACACAGTGTCACCAAATAAATATGCAAGCACTCTCAGAACGTAAATATCTCTAGACAGATCAGCCACAATGAAATGTTTAAATATATTTAATAATAAATAATAAAAGAACAAAACAATACTAAGTATATATTTACAGTGACATCAAAGTTCAAAATCACAGGAAATATTTAAAACAACATTGCAGGAGAGTCTCAAATAAATAAATAAAAAAAATCTAAGCTGAATTTTGCTATGTTCCTGGCTATATCTAAGAGAATTATACTTACTCAGAGCAAGGCAAATGTGTGATGAATGGGTCTTCTGGTCAGGTCCAAGACAGACTACAGAATGCTGTCTCTTTCAGAGAATTCTTCAATTAATATCTCAAATATTACTGCTCCGATACCTTGTAGAATTACATCATTTCTTATCGTCTGACTCTATCCCAGGTAAAATCCCCACTGCTGAAAGCTATCAGTATTTAGCATCCACCTGTAAAACTACATAGACAAGGGCTTTTCCTCAAATCTTTGGCAAATGGTGGAAGCCATAAAACAGTAAAACACTTCCAAGACAATACAGAAAGCTCCTTAGTTTTAGAAACAGTGTCTTCTTGCTACACTGTAACTGAAAGACAACTTATTTTTTATGTCCTAGCAATAAAGAAATTTAATTTCAGCTATTTTTCTGAAGTTTTGCAAGTTAACCTCCTGTATTCCATTTTCTCCTGTTAAAAAATATACAGCCGCTACAATAGTGTATGTATATTTCTGTTCTATTTCAGTAGGGTACACCTTGGATACGTTTCAAACAGCACTTTGTAAAATACCTATTAAGCACATATGTCTGTACAGACCATCTTATATGACATACAGCTCTAATACACTTGTAACACAAACATCTTAAATGAATCATGTCGATATTCACAAATGACATATAATTATTTACAAAATTCCAGATAGCTGGGCTGGTAGTATCTCTGTTTGTGACACTCCTCTTCAAACAGATGTCATAGGTATCACAAGGGATAAGAAACTAAGAGTAATGCTACTCAATGCCAGAAGTCTAAACCTCAAGATGCATGCAATCGAAACTCTCCTTAGCATGGAGAACATGGATATCTGTGCAGTAACAGAAACCTGGTTCAGGGCTCCCGAGAGCACCCCAGCACTACCAGGTTATACCTCATACCATACTTTTCGGCCCCAAAACTTGGACCGAACCACAAAAGGAGGGGGAGTATCGATATTCATCAAAGATACCCACACCTCCAGGTTGGTGGCAAAGCACGAAGCATCAGAGACTATCCATGTGCAACTAACAGTGGGTAAAACTGCCTTCCAGTTTATAGCCTGCTACAGACCACCCTCCCAAACCCAGGAACCCCACTCAGCCTTCCTGAGAACACTGGAAAATATGAAGGTCTCTCCAGACACCATTATATTGGGCGACTTCAACTACCCAAACATAGACTGGGAGCATTACTCTAGCTCCAACACCCTAGCCCAAAGGTTCCTAGAATTTATAAGCTCAAATGCTATGGAACAACTTGTTACCACTCCCACAAGAGGAGAAAACATACTGGACCTGATCATCACCAACATGGGGACTCTGTGCTCCAGACCAGAAGTGTATCCCTCACTGGTAAGATCAGACCATAAACTAATCTCACTGGATATTAACATCCTGACCCCACCCCCTGCCCAGAAAACCACAGTGAAAAACTTCTCTAAAGCAAATTTCACACTCCTCAAAACCGAGGTGGAATCCTTCAAAGCCCCCGGGCCTGTGGAAAATATGGCCCAGACCGCAGAATCCATTATAAACGCATTCTATGAACACCTTCAGGAATGCATGGATCATGCGATCCCAAATAAAACCAAGACCCAATCCTCCAAAGGCAGACATCCTGTCTGGTGGACCCCAGCCATAAACAAACTATACAATAGAAGGAGGAAGCTACTAAATGATAGAGCAAAATCCCAAAAAGGGAAGGCGTCACTGATCAGTATTAGCAAAAATCTACGGGCACTCATAAAATTGTCTAAGGCCAGGTTCGAGAGAAAAATTGCACAGGACACTAAGGATAATCACAAGGCTTTCTTTAGTTATGTTAGGAACCTGGGTGGGAATTCCCAGATATGCTCAGAATTAGTCCAAAATGACAAAAAATACACTGAACCCACAGACATTGCCAACATCCTAGCTGACAGGTTCAGCACAACCACCCCCCTCCCCCACAAAAAGGGCAAATATCTATCCCAGCAGAGTGCTGCCCCCCTGACATCTCAGATGCTCAGGTAAGAGCCGCCCTCTCCAAAGCAAAAAACACAGCATCAGTGGGACCAGACGGTGTCTCGGGCTGCGTCCTACATGAACTCCAAGAAGAGCTAAACCCAAACTTAAAACTACTGTTCAATCTCAGCCTTACTACAGGATATGTGCCCAAAGAGTGGCGTACAGCAACAGTGGTCCCTCTCCATAAAGGTGGTGCCTCAACGGATCCTGGAAACTATCGCCCCATAAGCCTGACTAGCTTGGTCTGCAAAGCTATGGAAAGGATCATCATGGACCTCATAAATAAAGATATTGGGGACCTACAGACACTGGATCCTACCCAGTTCGGCTTTGTTAAGGGCAGATCCTGCCTCTTAAACCTGGTTGATTTCTTTGAAACAGTCACCAAGGTCATTGACGAGGGGAAGGTGGTCCACACAGCCTACCTGGACCTCGCAAAAGCCTTCGATACAATACCCCACTCTGGCATTATAGATAAGCTCACCAGCTTAAATATAAACCCCTATGTCACTAGATGGATTGCAAACTGGCTCAAGGACAGAACCCACATGGTTAGAATTGCTGGAGCCATGTCAGACTCCAAACCAGTTACAAGTGGTGTCCCACAAGGCTCAGTCCTGGGACCTCTCTTGTTCGGTATATATTTCTGGGAGGTGCAGGCCAACACAGAAGGACTGTGGCTGACCAAGTTCGCAGATGACTGCAAACTGGGCACCATAATCGACTCTCCAGCCGACACAAGCATCCTCCAAAAGGGCCTCATAGAAACAGACAACTGGTGCCAGAGCCATGGCCTCAAGCTAAATGCCAAAATGTGTATAGTCATCCCCTTTGGCAAAAACAAAGTGCCCACAAATTACCACATAGGTGGTAATCCATTAAGTACAGAAGAAGTAATTTGGGACCTGGGGACCCAAGTTGATAGCAATCTCTCATTTGACAACCACGTAGCCAAAGTGGTTAGAAAAACATTTTATATAGCCCAGCTAATCATGAAGGAATTCACATCTAGATCAGGGGAGGTCACCGTGCCTCTTTACTCATCCCTCATCAGGCCCATAATTAAGTACAATGCCCCTTTTGGGATGTACCTTACCAGACACCTGCAGCAACAGAAAAGACCCCAAAAGTACCTCACCAAGAGGATCAAAGGGCTCAAACAGATGCCATATGCTGCCCGGTTAAAAAAACTCCAGCTCTACTCAGTGGCATACCGCCTGTTCAGAGGCGATCTGTGCCTGACGTATAAAGCCATGTCCAACCCGGAATTAATGGACATGCTGCACCTCAGAAAATCCAAATCCCATCGAGCTACGTGCTCGAGAGACTTGAACCTCAGCACTGAAATAAATAGGACATGCTGGAGGGACAGATTCATAACCCAGAGGCTCCCTTCACTCTGGAATAAAATCCCAGTCCAGGTTAGGCAGAGTCCCTCATTGACTCTCTTCAAGAGGAATCTTGATGAGTGGATGGGAGATCGTAGGTTTACCCCGGGTATCACTTCTGTGTCACTGTTAGACAGAGGCACAGTATACTAACCTTGAAAAAGGGCATAGAAAAATAAAGTTAAAATGGGTGGCGAAAGCCAAACACATTCTGGCTAGGCTTATAAATGCCCTAGGGCAGATAGCCTAGTATGAACCTATGAACCTATAAGAAACATGGGTAGTTACAAGGTTAATTCTTTGTCATTCAGTCATCATGCTTCCACCATAGTCAGGAAATCCCTCACCTTGCCCAATTAATTTCCAGGAGAATATCTTCAAGATACAAAGAAGTCATCTTATCACTATGCTCTTCCCTTAACAGACCCCTCATTGAGTAGAGTTTTGGTATGTACAAATCCAAGCATATCATAAAACAAAAAGCCAAAAAAAAAAAAAAAATGAAATGGGTGTAAATCTTTCAACTAAGCTAATAAATTAGGTGAAGAGACTTGTGTCTTGCTTTTTAGCCATGGAAGACCCACACACATTTTACCTTATATTTCTTTCCAAAACTAGTGACTCTACAAACACCCAAACTAGCTACCTAAATTTGCACTGACAAATAAACAAGATTTGATGGAAGGATAGATCCCTAACTCAATGCATTCTCAGCGTGTGCAATAAGTAACCCTACAGGTCAATATTTTTTAATGTATTGCTTTATCTGGCTTTACAAGTTTTGATGTTTGGATTGGTAGACATGAATTTGCACCAGGGGCATCATTTATGTCCCTACTTGGTTTATGAGCCGGAGACAATTAAGAATTTATAAAGGTTGGCAAGACTGGATACAGTTAAGAATGCATAACGGTTGGCAAGATCTTTTAAGTATGCATACTTAAAGGTATATATGACTAGGTCTCTTATGGTCCTTGAGATTGTAGTGCTGTTCCTATGCTCATTGTTTGGATAAGGTGCTATGTAGATAGCTGGACTGGGTCATACTTTCTATTTTTATCCATTGTTACCGTTGAATTAAATTAAGTACCATAACATGCACTAATTTGACTAATAACTGCACAGCTATGTGTGCTGAATTTGTATTTTACTGATTCTGAGTGGATGTGATGTTTTAGAGTGAAGAAGAATGTGCTGTTTTTGGTTTGATGTTATGGAAGTGGTTGCTAGATGAGATGTACATAATGTAGTAATTCCTTTAAATCCAATAATAGTATAAATTCCTGTGCTAAATGAGCTACTTCATGAAATTATTCAGCTACATGGTACAAGATACATGCCCGAGCTAGCATTTATGCAGTGGTTACAGTGTAGTAATTTGTAAATCAGTTTAGATAAAGTATACTGGGCCTGAAATCTGAAGCTAATGTTAGCATTAGAAAGAAAAAGGAAGTGATATTGTGAAGTTCAGCTTGACAAAGTGCAAACAATTAGCAGTTGGCAATATCTCTGCAAGTTTTTAGTTTAATAGTATGGCATAGTTAATAAAAAGAAAAAAAAGAGAGTTTGCCAGTATTGCTCTAAATTGGTGATGTTACAGATGATACAAAGTTTGTATTTAACCTTAAAACTTTCACATTTAGTGTGAATATTGAATAAGAGAATAGGGTCTATTAGTAAGCACAATAGTGGTATGTCTGCATGGCTCCTAAATATGCAACAAAGCTAGAAGATTTAGAATTTTTTTTGAAGTGCTTAGATAGGTAGTTTTATACACAGGTGGACTCCAAAGAATTTTTCTTCAGGTAGTTGCAAATACTGGGGGTGTGATGGGGAAGAAAGTGATAATTATGAACATATGAAATGAGTTGGCAGACTTTAGAAATCCCCTGCAGACTACTCTAACAGAAATGCTCTCTGAGCAAATTGGTATAACTAAGGAAATTATTTTTTTCTGGGCTATGATAGAGAATCAGAATTGCCTATACATAGTAAGGCCTTTCTCTGTTTAATTCTGTTGGGTACAAAAAGAAAAAAAAATCAATTACTAGAAAATGGAAATCAGAGTATATACCAATTGTAATAGAACTAGTGAATATAGTAACAGTCATAAAAGAACTGGAATTGGCAATTTTAGAAAAGGGTAGGAGCAATTACATAGACAAATGAGAATTGTGCAACAATACATGCAGACTAATGTTTTGGAGGAGGAATGAAGTTTAAGGGAAGGGAGGAATTGAGTGAGTTATGTAATAGTGGATTGACAATGACTTTGTGATGCTCCTGCACTGGCCCAGCAATCAAGGAGCCTCAATCCTCACCACTAGCAACAGTGAGGAATATACACATTGGGAGGATGACAAGTACACACACCGTAAAGTACAATTTCCCTTAAAAGCACACACAGAGATCTCAGTCAGACTGGGGGCTGGTTTCTCTCTCTTTCTCCAGATCCTCAATAAGACTCCCCACTGGCACAGCTATAGTTTTGAGATTTCAGGTGAGTGGCCAAGCCAAAACCTCCAGCACCCTCTCTGTTCAGCTAGTGCTTTGTGTCCCTGCCCAAGTAACTGACACACACACACACACACACACACACACACACACACACACACACACACACACACACACACACACACACACACACTTTGAGATTTGATTTATACACAAACACACACCTAGGAAAGGTTGGCACAGGTTTACTAGCTATGCCCCTTTCTACCCAAGCTATAAGGTAGTACCAGCTGCCAGCAGTCACTACTTATGAACAACTTTAAGGCCCTTACAAAGGTGCCAAATCCTACTGTACAATCTTACTATTATCCAAATGGTAAGTATGACCAAGACTTTCTAAGCTATTTAGTAGTGGCCTGTAAAATGTCACCAAATGCATATTCAAGTACTCTCAGAGCTTGGATATCTCTAAACAATCCAGCCACAATTAAAAAGTTTAAATATATTTCATAATAAATAATAAAAAAACAAGACAATACTCAAACAACACAGTAACTACAGAGTTCAGAATCACAGGGAATATTTTAAAACAACATTGCAGGACAGTCTCAAATAATCTTTACTTTATTCCTATGCATCTCTAAGATAAATCACTGTACCCAAGTTACTTACTATTAGCAAGGCAAATGCAGATGAGTGGATGTTCTTGCTAGGTCCAAGACAAGATACAAAATGCACAGATGTCCTCTCTGAGAGAGTTCTTAAATTAATAATCAACATTACTACTGGGTTAGCTTGGATGGCATCACTCTTTATCACCTGACTTCAGTTCCCAGGCTAACTGAAACTTAATAAAATTTAAAACTTCAGTGTCAAAAATACATTTTGCAAGTTAATGCTGTATGTTCCAGCTTCTACTATTAAAACATATTGCACCTCAGGAATATGTTATTTTTTTTTGGTAATGGATAACTACAATGACATACACAAAAAAAAAACTGAGTACTTATTTTACTGGTAAATATGATGCATTCAACAAATATGCTATGTTAAATTTATTTGCTGGACTATGTTTTATTTTCAAATCATAAGTTTATATAAAATTATCATGTTAAGATTATCTGCATGCTCAGACAATATCACATCTCTTGGTCATAGACTTTCTGAGTATGTTTTTTTAAGATTTCATGATTCATTTCTTACCAAACAACTTCACCATGAATGCGTTAATGTAATTTCTCACATTATTTCAGTGTTGCTAACACTTCCTCTTATATCTGAACATATATCATCTGAATTCTGAAAACATTCATAAGACATAGGCAAATGGTCAAATATAAATCTGATTGAATATTTACTTGCAACAAAACTAGCTTATCCCCATTGTAATGTGTTCATGTTAATGCTTCTATATCTGGTTTCCTGAGAATTTTAAAACTATTATTGTTGTTTATGTTTATTTATTTATTTATTTATTTATTTATTTTGTAGTTACATTTAAAAGCTACATCTTGCTCTAAAATATTTCTTGCAAGTATGGTTATCTCAGATTTAATAGTTATGAACTTTGCCATATGCTACATCATTCGGATATTATTAAATTCTTGTTTGCCCTCAGGATTTGGTATTTAAAAAAAAAATCTTGACTGTTTTGCATCAGAGTTCAGTCATAGAAGCATTAGTGGAAATTCTATTCGCATTTTTGTTTTCCTAACTTGTAATATGCTTTCTTAATGTACTCAGCAGCTGCATTATTCTTTTGTCATAGTTTTCCTGTGACTTATCGGGGACTACTAGATCAGTAGTTTCACTCTCAATATCTTCCAATTACCTGGGTACTAAATCTTTGGACTGCCTCTGATGCTGATGATATATTAACAGAAGCTTAAAAAATATGTACCTTCCTAATGCTATATTAAATTTAGACAGTGTTTATCTCTCTTCTAATTTTATCTGCCGCAATCCCATCTTTCCATTTAGTACTGAACAGAACGTATCATTTGATTTTGAGACCACTTACTCAACTTTAGAAAATGTTAATGTATTACTTAGTATAGCTTAATCAGATCTTACAAATCAATACAAATATGCATTTGCTTTCTTTGCATCAGTAACCATACTGCTCACCCACTTTCTTGGTTGTACATGCCTCAATAGTACATACACTTTCCATTCATATCAAGTACTGCTCAGTCCTAATATTGATATATGTTCGTGTATTCCTGCCATAGAGTTAAATGGATGTAATGTTCATGTAGCAAATATACTAAACCAGTAAATAAATCATCAGATTCAAGAAGAATTGTGTTATTATTGCTCTACATAATACTCCATGTGCTTCTGTTGCTCTGCAACTGACCATAAGTGTGTGCAAGAGAATATTCCCCCTTTGCTTTCTGGTGCAAATTTGTTATATCAGTTCTAGGCTGTGCAAGACAATATTCTTGCTTTGCATTCTAGTGCAAATTTGTTATATCAATTCTAGGCTCTCACAAGTCAAGCAGCATATAATATATGGAGAATTAACTAACCAGAATATTATACTTCTTATTTTATATTAAAATTTAAATAGCCTTTGACCTATTGACCTTCTATAGCACATTGAGCATATTAATGTGCACAGATATCTTTGGTTTGTGACTTTGCCTGTGAAAAACTTAATTCAGCATTCCACGCATTGGTTTGAATGATTTCTTGCAAATTTTCTGACTTCATACTTTTTACAGTATTTTCAACACATTTAAGATTCTGCACTACCTGTTCTTTTCACTTTAAGTGTAGCTGTAGATAAACTATTTCAACTCTCCAGCAAAATCCAAATCCTTTACAAATGTTTTCCATTTAAACAACTTTTTTAAATGATTATTTCAACTATATATTCTACAAAAGTAATAAATCTCAAAACAGTTCATCGTCTTGTTCTTATACCCATACTTTTTTTTTACTCAAGGATTAGATACCATACATTTGGTGTGCCAATGGTTCCTTTTTGTTTCTATTACTATGATAGAACATTCTTATTATATTGTTCATTTCACCTTCTTATTTGACTATGTAACTATAAACATATAATTTAACTTGCTCTGCATATATCCACAACTTTAGGTAAACCTATGTCTATTCTTATTTTATAGCTTGACCCTTGTTTTTTTTTTTTTGTTAATTTCTTGCACCACCAAGCTATTCTGTCTCATATTTTCAAACCATGCAACTAACCAGTTTTATACTTATATTTCTGTTAGTAAGGACACAGACACAGCCTCTCTTTAGCCATAAAAAATAATATACATTTTCCTCTAGTAGTTCATTAAGGTGAAGTATTCTCCCTGTTGTCTACTTGTCAGCCCTGAATCAAACAACCTTCTGTCCTACACTGAAGTAACAAGTACAGTTAAATGGAACAAAGAAAGCCATTACTGTGCTTTGATAGTGACAGAGTTAGGAAAAAAAGGCAACCATTTCATATGCTGGGATTCACTAGAGTAAGTCCTGAAATACAGAGACTGAATGGCTGAAGGATCAGACTTGTAGCTATTAAGTCTGAGATGCCATTTCTTGGAATATTCCCTTTTCTCCATGGTATGGCAATCTCAGAGTTGATACATATAAGTTTGTGGGTGAGGGGTGCATGGAGGCTCCCCCCCAACAAAAAGAAGTTTTAAGGAGAAGGGTGATTTTTGAGGTTCGCTCTTCTCCTTCCTGTGTTTTTGGCCTATTTTTTTTTTTTGGATTGTTGGCACTCCAATGCCAACATTTCAATAGGGAGTCAAAAAATTCTTTCTCGCAGCCATTCAAGGAAACTCTAATCCAAATAATGAGTTGTAGGAACAAAAACTTTTCCAGCATAGAGACGTAGTTAATAAAACATGCCCTTCTTGAGCAATGGTAGAACTAAGCAATAACCGACAACGTGGTGTGGTATATTGAAGATTTACCCATGGTTGGCATGGTTTAATCACGAGGGCAAAGCCCGAGTGATTTTAGCCAACTGTGGGTAAATTTCAGTATACCACAACCACGGAGTCGGTTATTGCTATTATACAATGACATTATTTAAGAAAAAAATACTTTTTTAAAATAATGTCTTTGTATAATGGCACATTACTGTTCTTCCTCTGTTGATGTACTGCGCATCCGTATTGGACTTGCGTTCCTATGCAAACCCAGTACATCAATGCTTTGAAGCGGAAGCAATGGAGAAAAAAAAGTCTCCCCTGCTCCATTTGTTTCTTTTTTTTTTTATTTATTAAAAAAAAAAAAGGTTTTGGACACTTTATACCAACAGAAAAAAAGTCCGGGCAGCCAGACCTTTTTCCGTTGGTATCTTGTGGGATTTACAATGGGCATGCTGGACAATCAATGTGCATATTTTGGAATATAAATGAGGAGGAGTCATTATATAATTTTGGTTATTGCATATGTTAATACCCCCAAACAATTTTGTGAATGTGTGAGCATGATACAGGTATGTCATTTCTCATAAATACATCTTAACTGAACATATAAATTCTAATCAATGTATTCCCTTTTGCCATATAGCTGATTATTTTGTGTAACTCAGGTTATTTTAGGACATTTTCTACTAGCAAACTAGATTTGGGTCGATATCTGTGAGTGTTAAAACATAAACAGCATGCTTTTTTTCAGAAAAATTACATTCTTTTAACATCACTGAAGAGACAAACTACCTCACCATAAGTCGGTCTGTTTCTTTGCCAATGCTTTTTTTGGAGCTATAGAAAGCCATTCTTTCTTTCATCCTTTGAACTTTACCATTACTGTGACAAGATGTGCTCATTCATGCACACTTACTTCCATTGAGATACAAATTTCATTCATTAGACATTTATCATTCCTGAATGCATTAACTGTAATCCACTTGTCATTTCTAATATTTTCTAACCTTACAACTGAGATGTCAGGTGGTTCTATACTGAACATGTTTGAATTAGTAGCAGTGTAACATGAACTGGCATATATATTTTCCAGTTGTCAGGGTCAAGATCTTGAGCTCATCTTAGCTGTTTTAAATCTGATGATCAGAAGTCAATTATTTCTCACTCCTATCACTTTATCTCTTCCTACAAACTTACTACACACTTTGATCAGTTGTATATCTATTTTTTAAAATGCAAGTTAGGCATGACAGCTCAAGGGAAATGGCCATCTTTTGGTATTCATTCTTAGTGTGTGTGTGTGTGTGTGTGTGTGTGTGTGTGTGTGTGTGTGTGTGTGTGTGTGTGTGTGTGTGTGTGTGTGTATATATATATATATATATATATATATATATATATATATATATATATATGTGTGTGTATATATATATATATATATATATGTGTGTGTGTGTGTGTGTGTGTGTGTGTGTGTGTGTGTGTGTGTGTGTGTGTGTGTGTGTGTGTCTGTGTGTGTGTGTGTGTTAGTGTGTAATATATATATATATATATATATATATATATATATATGTATGTGTGTGTGTGTATGTGTGTGTGTGTTTAAATTTTACCCTTCAGCAGGTGTATATCCATGACACATTTTATCCCAGCAGAATATTACTGTGTAAGTTACCACAAGAGCCCTTTTATAGACATACTGCCACAGACTTAATACCGCTCCAAACAGCCTGACACATTTTGATGTTATTTATATGTTGGGAGTGTCACTCTCTAGAGAGAATACATTTGATGCTAAGTACACTTATGCTTATTGTGTCTAGGATTCTTTTACACTTTGATGGATCAGAATAATTGATTAGCATTTTAGTTCCATTTCTATATTTGCTATTAGACAGAGAAATTCAGGCCATTGTGCTGTGTTAACTGCTATCTATTATGAAGATACAACATGACAGCAAGTGATGAATTCATATTTTACCTAAACCCTGCAATGCTGTCTAATCATTTTACAACATTATTTGAAAAAGAAGTCTTTCTTTTTTCTTTTACAATAATGCTGTTGCTTTCCACATTACATTTTCTGTCATTTCTCTGTGCCACTGCAGAGTTAGTGGGGACAAACCTCAGAATTCTTGTGCACTTCCCTTTGAATGAAGGGCAACTGTAGCCATATGTAAAGCAAGTATATGAAATACATCACCACATGTCAAGGTATCTTGTCAGGAATAAGTAAACGAATTAGAACGTTTCAACTACATGGGCATGTTTTAGAATTAAGGGAAAGGCATATGGGTCTTTTGTTTAATTAAAATTTATATATTGTCAGGAAGCTTTAAAATAGAAAATGTTGTTATTGTTTAACAAGTCAACACCGATAAAAATTGAAGCTGTTGCTCAAAATATGTTTGGTAGCCATATCAATATGCTTTTCAGTGGGCTACCAAGCTATTTTGTGGAATACTCTGTGATTTGCCTCCTGACTGGAATGCATTGCACTTTCGTCACCTGTAACCATTATTTCACATACCTGAATACCTACCAGTGGAATAAATTATATCATTTTCTTGTTCTCAGAGTAAAGTGTGTTGGATCAAATGCACAGGACAGAAGGGACCAAATGCTTCATGGTACTCACCTTGTATAGTTACAATGTACATCATCCCATACCAAAACTTTAAATATTTTGAAATTGAGTGGTTTTAGTTGTATCATGTGTTTGTACTAAGCATGAATAAGCACATTTATTACAATAAGTAGATATTAAGAAAAGAAAGTGGAATGCCATCTAAGCACAAAAGTAATCCAGAAGTTATAAAGTATTAAACTCCTTTGTCACGTGCACCTTTCTGTGTGTTCATTGCTCAAATTATATCACTTAACTCCTGGCATGATATTGCATGCTATTACCCCAAACACTATGTTTGTGTAAATTTTGTTTGCAGTTGTTCACTATGTTTGCCCTTTAATCCAGATCAAGAACAGAAAGCCTTCATTTGGGAGTTTGGGAGGGTTCCCTAATGGTTAAGGTGTTTGCCTTACAAACACAAGGTGCAGGGTTTGAGTCTCACAAGGGATAATTGGTTAGGCTTCCAAGGGCATTTAGCTTAGTACTAACCTATTAAACCAATATTATTGATAGTGTTTTGTGGTGCTTACACAAAGCTTTTATGTTGAAGCTTAGTATAGCTTTTACAAGGCTTGGTAAATTTAGGTTTAAATATAGTACGTACAGGAGGCGGGGAGTACAGACACCTTCATGGGGTTATTTCGGGAGGATATTCTTCCCATTAAAATCTGATGAGTTTTGTTACACATTCATGAATTCAGTCCATTTCAGCTGAGTAGTCTTTGACTCGGCATTCTTCACTGAGATGACACCCCCACAGAATACTAACATTTTACTGTATGATGAAAGGTAGTGAATATGTGTGTGTTTTGTGTATGTGTGTGTGTGTGTGTGTGTGTGTGTGTGTGTGTATGTCTGTGTCCTTGTGTGTTTGCATGTGTGTGTGTATGTGTGTGAGCAGCGTGTCTGTGTCTGTGTGTGCGTGTGTGTATGTGAGTGCATATCTGTGAGCGTTTGCATGTTTGTGTGTGTGTGTGTGTGTGTGTGTGTGTGTGTGTGTGTGTGTGTGTGTGTGTGTGTGCGCATGTGTGTGTGTGTGTGTGCTGTATGTGTATGTGAATGTGTGTATGTCAGTGTGCGTGTGTGCGTCTGTGTTTGTGAGTGTGTGTGTGTGTGTGTGTGTGTGTGTGTGTGTGTGTGTGTGTGTGTGTGTGTGTGTGTGTGTGTGTGTGTGTGTGTGTACTGTGTGTATTTGTATGTGTGTGTGTGTGTGTGTGTGTGTGTGTGTGTGGTATATGTGTGACACTTTGTTTTCTTTTGTCTCTCTTTTTTTTTTAATTGAAAAACTTTCCAGCAATGTTACGGTTAAGAAGTGAAGCCAGAAATCATTCTTCTTTATCAAATACTAATTTTTGCCATTCTAGTTGCAAGATAACTACTGTCAATTGTATTTGTATAGTCATATTAACTGACTAAGCCTGTTATTTATTAGAAAATGATCTTTGTCTGTTTCTGACATATTTTCTTCATCCGCCAGTAATTACTCTCTTGGCTACTGATAGGATTGAATTCACACATGGAGAAGACCTAATGAGTATCCTTGGGATTTAAATTCTGATTAAGAATGCTCATTTGTCTTCCTGCCTGCACACCAAGATATTGGTGCCTTAACAGTTAGAATGCCACATCTTATATCAGCATATAGTATCTTATTATAATCTAGCGACTGAAAAATAGATGTAGTGCTCCACATTTGTGTTATTATGTAATCACACCAAACCGAGCCCAACACAGAGAAATTTTCAAGAAAAATCAGTACATAGCACAATACAGTCATGAAAAAAATCCCTGTATTTCATGACAAAAATTAAAGCAATGGTAAATCAATGAATACTTTGGCATTGCATTGTTAGTTTCTTTTTTTGACAGTTTAATGTACTTTGAGCAGAGCTTCAGTTCAATTGTGCATTTTAGTATTCAAATTAAATAATGTCACAAATACCTACTTCTAAGCACATTGATCATGTTGCTAAGGTTTGGAAGGCTTCCTGCCTTAACCTGCTATTCATAACCTTTCCAAGACATGTTATTATTAATGTCCCCTCACCTATGTCAAGGGAGTGTTTTATGTTTGGCTGTGTCTTTCGGCTTTTCCCGGTTAGGGGTTGCTACAGCGGAACTCCGGTTCGCTAATGATTGGCAGTAGATTTTTACGTGCAGAGTTGCCAGCCCTGACGCACAACCTTCAACGAAGGTACACCCATTCACGCACGTCTCCACACACAAGACGCTCTAGCTGAGAATCGAACAGGACATCTTACTGTGAGGCGACAACGCTACCGCAGCACCACCACCGCTCAAGGGAGTGTTTTATGTAAGACATGAAAAGAAAAATGGCATTCATTTCCTGTAGCCTGAATAACCTAATATAATGCATTCATTCTAATCCTTTCCTGTATAGCATACATAGGTTTATAAAATCAGTCAATTAGCCAAGTCTTCCTGGGGACATAGAGGGATAAAGCCCTGACTACAGCCCAAGAAGCCTGGATTTGATTAGTGGCTCAGGCAACTGACAGTGCAGCAGTGAAAGAGATGGGTGTTGCCATCTTGGGTGGGGAGAGGTGGCCCTGTGGGGGTCTCCAGTGATGATACATAATAGAGGCGGGAGATATGGGGGGGAATTTAATAAAGTCTACATGTTTTTTTTTTTCTGTGTAGGCATCACGCCGTGCTGCTTACATGGGAGTGAACATTTTTAGATTCAGTAAGTGCTGCTGAGTGGTGCGCATGCACACGCCAACACAGCAACTCCCATGGCATGCAACTCACCTCATAAGCAGGCGAATCGCATGCAAATGAGGCAGTTAGTGCAATACAGCAAGCAGATAGGCATCTGTTTAGACCCCATTTCAGTGTCTGTAGAGTACACAGAAAAATTCAGCTTACATAGACAGACAAAAGGGGTTGTAGAAATGGAGATATATGAACAGAAATGTCATACCACATACACATATGAGTAAAACTATTATACTTATGTCAAAAAATGAAAGGAAATAACTTAAATTACATTTTTTTTAATAATCTGGGCATGTTAGCATGGCACAGCACTGTGCAAACATGCTTTATAGAAATTTTTTTAAAAAAATTGAAAACAAAATAAAATTAATATAATGTGACAGAAATGTATTACAGGACTATGTGTTGAGTCCCTACAATGGTGCATCGGTGCTGTTGCTAACATGGTTAGGCTATGAAGTGTGTAGTTTCCAGGCTGTGAGCATGAATACCTATGCAAATGATGTGGAATTATTGAATAGCATAAAGGTGTAATCATGTCCACATATCCACTTCATGTAGGCTTAGACCCATGTTGCTGTTTACACAAGATGTAGCTGACAGCGGGGGTGGGGGGTATCTACTGACTTCTAAGCTCATTTCAGCTTAGGTTCACGCGTTTGCCCTGTGCGCTGCCTGGCTGTGCATGTCCTTTGGGGGGGGGGGTGTCCACTAACTTCTAAGCTCTGTTTGCCTTCAGTGCGTGTGTTTGCACGGCAAGCCACTGTACTGAGCATGTCAGAAAAAAATGTATTTAATTACTTCTGACTCTTGTTTAAGCTAAGATAGGGCCACTAAATTATGTTAATTATATTGTAGGCAATTGGAATGCATCATAGTTAGCCAATCACACATTCTGCACCTATAGCAGTACTCTATAAACTATGCATACACCCTACATTCTGATTTTTCCCCAATACTCTGGACCATTGGAGTATAAACAATGTGGATGGTGCTGCTGACAATAGGCCTAGGCAGAGAAGGAGAAGTGTATTCAGGCCCAGGGTGACCTTCCGAGAACTACGTGAGCTGGAGATTGTAGAGCACTGCAGGGTAGACAGAACATACTACAAGAGCTCACTGAGCTCTGCCCCCCACAACTTAGACCTACAGCCAACAGAGGGGAACCCATCCTAGTGGAAACAAAGTATGTATAGTCCTTAGGATACTAGCTACAGGTACTTTCTAAAGACCAACTGGGAACATGATGGAGTTTCACAGGCATCAGCATCCAGGGTACTCCACCAGATACTGGATGCCATGCTACCACATGCCAGTGAGCACATTTATTTTCCCCTCACTGCAGAGGTGAGGGCCAGCAATATGCAACACATCTACTGTGTACCACACTACCTTGAAGTACTGGGTGATATAGATTGCACTCATATATATATCAAGGTACCACCTGGTGAGGAGAGTAGAAGCTATGCCAACCGCAAGGGGTACCACTCCATCACCTGCCAAGGCATGCATAATGCCCAAGGAATTATCATGAATGTGTGTGCTGGCAGCCCTGGCAGTTATCACAACTCCCATATCTGTCACACATCACAGCTGTACCAGATGTTTGCCAGGGGGGATATCCCACATGGCCATTTACTGAGAGAGGCTGGCTACGCACTGGAACTGTGGATGATGACACCCATCAGAAATGCTCACACACCCACGGAAGAATGCCATAATGTGGCACACGCATAAGCTAGGAATATCATCGAGCATGTTTTGGGATGCTGAAGTCACAGTTCTGGTGCCTCAATATATCTGGTGGACACCTGCAGTACTCTCCAGCCACATGTGCGCATATGTTCACAATAGGTGCTATGCTACGCAATATGATCCTGCAGAAACAGCTGCAGCAGAATCAGCAAAGGGAAGGGATACACAGCCCCCCACCAGTGAATATGTCATCACAGCTGCAGTCACAGGAGAACTTGGAGGAGGAATCCCCTGATGATGTCCCTGTAGGCAGACATAGGCATGCTCAGTATGCCCTGGCTTTTACTAAGAGACAATGCATAGCACATTCACTGACACCTAGTGCCCTAGAGATTGTCACCTTACTCCTACATACATACATACATATATTAAAATTGATGCCAGGCAACCCACACAACCTGTACCTACCTATCCATGTATTGGCTGTGTACTGCTTGAATCAGACAGTCAGCTCTGAACTACAGTTCTGTCCAGTGCTGCATTTGCAAAGTAACTCTGTAACCTACACATTGCTTGTAAGGATCACTATAATATGGTATCGTATGCATGGATCTGCTGCATTTATGCAAAGAAATATAGTGTGCTATTTGGACTTAAGTAACATCCACATGGGACTACAGATACCCAGTCCACTAGTATGTGTTCCGTAATATTCACTAGGCCTCATAGTTGGAAAATGTACTACATCAGTCAAGGGAGATGTTAAACAGTGGAGTCACATGATATTTGGACTACTGTGTATCAGAGCAGAACATGTATTGTTGATCCTCCACACCCAACAAAGCAATTTTCCCATATAACCACTTTAACAGTAGGTCATCAGTGGTATATCAGCAGTCCAGGCCATCTCAGGGCAGTAACATAGAAATCAATCACACATTTTATGTCTCACTTAATGCAGGAATAACAACATACATAGGCATGCTGATGCTGATTGTGTGAGGAATGACTACTGTCTGGCTGGCAGCTTGGGTGGCTCAGTGAACTAGGGTAGTTAGCATCGGTGATGCTGTTGATAGTTCATATCTGGAAGTATCCATATCTTTTGTATGTGAGGTATTATTATGTTGGTGTTTTCACAGACTGTCAGTCTGTGTGTGATGTAACATTATAAACCTCTGTCACATATGAACTATGTCAGACAGCTGAAGAATGCCATGGACATTTTGAGTTAAGTGCAGTACTTCACAAACAGGGACATATGTCAGTGTCTGTAACACACAAAATCCCAGACTGGAGTGCAGGTAGGTGTGGCCTGGAGTCACTTTATACGTACTTACAGTCCCACTGGGCATGCCCACATGCTTAGTTAAGCGGAGCGCAATCCTGCTGCCCCTTGATCAAAATGACCTGTTATGCATAGTTATGGCTACACATACATACACACACACACACACACACACACACACATATATATATATATATATATATATATATATATATACATATACATATACATAGCTGTCTGTCACTATCTCTCTCTCACATACATAGTATATCTATTTCTATGTATTTTCAAATGTATATATATATATATATATATATATATATATGTATAGACAGCTATATATATATATATATATGTATAGACAGCTATATATATATATATATATATATATATATATATATATATAGGTATACATGGCTGTCTATACACACACACACACACACATATATATATATATATATATATATATATATATACAGATATATATATATATATATCCCCCTGCCAAATAACTGAGAATCCCTCATTGTCTATCAAACTGCAATGGTTATGTACTTTTTGGCCCTGTAAGCTAGCTTCTGGCTTCCAGGCTGCGCTCTCCTGCAAGGTCTGATGATGTCATCTACCTTAGAACTACCAGGTGCCATTACAGCATCTGACTTAAGCTGTGGCACATGCGATGAATATTGTAATCTGTAGTATGTAAGACTAGATAGCTAGGGGTTTGAATCTCATTCCAGGACACTTTGTGTGTGTGTGTGTGTGTGTGTGTGTGTGTGTGTGTGTGTGTGTGTGTGTGCGTGTGTCTGTGTGTGCATGTGCGTATATGTGTATCCCCCTGCCGAACAACTGAGAATCCCTTCTTGGCTATCACACTGCAATGGTTAGACACTTTTTGACCCTGTAAGTTGCTGATGGCTTCCAAACTGCCCTCTTCTACAAGGTCTGGCATCTGACTTAAGTTGTGGTGCATGCAATAAGTATTGTGATCTACAGCATGCAAGACTAGATAGGTGTGGTTCTGATCTCAGTCAGGACACTTGATGCATGCCCGTATGGCATAAATATGTTCACTTCAGTAACTGAGGAAGAGGTCCGGTTTTGCAGAATTTTATTTGTGGCAGGTGATGTGGCCCTCTAAATGCTTGACCACAACTAGGCCTGCTGATGTCATCAAGCATAATATGTCCTAAACCGATAGTAATATCAGACATCAGGTGTGTTGTGTGCATCATGTACTGTGATCTGTAGTGTGTACCATTACATAGGTAAGTGTTCTAATCTACATACAGATAACTTGCACTATGTGTGTGGTGTGCCATGTCCTGTAAGCAGTAATTGGAAGTGGTGCTCTCCTCAATGTAGCAATTTTTGTATGTGTGGCTGTTAGAGCATTGTACATCAGCTTATGGAACCATAGGATGTTTGAACCTCACTAGCATAATGGCCATACAGCCATCACAGTCCTAGACAACTGTATACCCTTATTTACATGATCACATACTAGGTTAATGTCCTTAGAGTGATTAATCCATCTACTATGCCATTTGCAGATATGCAGCATTTACAATCCAGCACAGTCACACGTTTCACTGTATGGAAGGTAGAGATCACTTTTGAGAAGTCTGAATGCCGCAGGCTACAATGACACTAATGTCAGATGATCCCCAATGAACACATGCTGAATATGTGATGTTCTCTTGTGAGGGACCATACTGTTATATGCAAGTGCCAGTACTGCTTGAAAAGGTCCATTACTAAATGGCCATTGCACTCAGATGTTGGCATGTTGAGGGAAGAGTACATGGAGGTTATGAGTATGTCAATTAAGGGTGATTGTGCCCTCAGTTATGACATATGATTCTCCTCATACCACTGGGGAGACATGGTGATCTCAGGCACATTAGATGTGAATCATGTGTAGTCAGGTATGTGTGCCCATTTCTTTCACCCCTGAGTATGTATAGCACATCTTGCGAATGATGTGCCACTTACCAGGTACATAAGTGTTAGTGATGGAAATTATATTGCATATATATTTTCATGGAGTTTATGGCCATTACTATGTGTTCAATAGCCTCTTGTAGGATATTGACATAACTCACAGACTCCACGAGTGCACACAGTTTGCAGGCATCAGCCAACACTGTTAACCACATTCAATATTTGCTTGTATCATGGTTAAATGGATTCCAAGCAATATAGGACCCAGGACTGAGTCCTGTTGAACATTGCTGCTTAAAGATCAGATGTTTGAGGTGGATGTCCCTATGTTGATTATGTGTGCCATCAATGGGCCACTTAATGACCCCTACAATGATAGTAGCACGAATGCCATGTCGGCACTTTGTAAATGACGCCTGAGTGAGGGAATATAGTCAGACATATTGACTCAGTCCAGGAGGTTGTATGCCCTGATGTCCCCTCATCCAGGTCCTTGGTGACTGCCTAGGACATGTCCACCGCATTTAACAGTCATGATTCCCCTGTCAGACATCCAAACTGTGTACAGTCAACTCTGTGTGGCTCACATGTGTGCTGATCAGCTCCATGATGATTGCCATTACAGCCATACAGATATGGATACTCAGGCAAAGAGGTCTATAGTTCTGGTGAACAGTGCATGCATCACCTCTGCGTGAGGGTATAAGAGTTGCCATTGTCCAGTCAGCTGGCGTCCAGCCATTGGTTCCAGTATGAATGCAAGGTGTTCCCAATGGTGTTAGTAATCCTTGTCAGATCCCATGTAGGATGCAGCCTGGGATGTTAGCATGTCCAATAGATGCTGTGTACCCTCCATAGAGAGGCCATTTATGACCTGCTCTGTAGATATGGAAGTTATGGGACAGGTTGTAGGAATTTCATGTGTCACATATGGTGGGGACAGGGGAGTGAAGCTGACGCAAACCCTGTGTGACTACAGGTTAGCTATGAGTACAGACCCATTATATGTGACATCATTATATATGAGTTCACCAACAATCTCGGCCTGTCCTTTGAGGTTACACATGTAACTACACTGTGAGTTGTGGTTCGGCTTTGTGTGGGTGGCTAATATTGGCACTTACTGTGCCCACACAACAACACAGCAGCACTTTGTGCTTGTTTTAGCTGAGGAGGTTGTGCCTTCATTTTAAGGCAGGCACCCTCACCCCTAGCTGTCACACAGCAATGCCCACTTCTTATTGTACAGCCTGATAATGGCAGTTGTCCACCAGGCAGGTCTGCTGTGCCATGAGCAGCCTGTGTTCCTCCTGTAACGGTACAGCTGAGTTCATTTAGTTGTAATGCTGCTGGCATAATGCATGGGTGTAGACCTCTGCATACTTGCTTGTCCCTTCAAAGGGGGGAGGTGCAGTCAAGCTATGTAAACCATCCCACAGGAGGTAATAAATGGCTTTGTGAAATATATGTCTGTATTGTCTGTAAGGGGGGATTAGTGCTGGTAGTTTTAATTAAACTGATCTGTGATCAGATCCGGCCAGGGAGGATCCCACACTGGGGGAGCTGTAGTGGTCACCCATATTGGTAAACACATGATGCAATACATTGCTTCCCCTTGGGGGGATGTCATGGCATTCTCCAGGGCATTATAGTTAAGGACTTAGACTAAACTATGGGCAAGCGAGCTGCAGCACGACTAAACAATACAGATAGTTGTCACTTAATGCCACCCCACACCATGTTGTAATGATATATCTTGATAGACACATGTAAATACAGAAACACACAATGGGTGTCTGGATTCATGGAGCTGCTCCTGTAGCTGGCTTTTGCTTAATTATGTTCCCCTCCAGTACTGAATGGCACCTGCAGTGTCTTTGGGAAATCACAGTGTTTCACAAAATCTGGATGTGTATCTATCCTTCCATGTGCATGTATACACCACCTGCATTACCTTGAGTACTGTCATTTTGAGGTATGAAGATGTGGATGGGCGTGTAATCTGGTATGGCTGTGGTGCTGTCTACAGCCTTGAACCAGATGTCCTTCACTGCACACATGTCTGCATAATCCAGGGTGGAGTCACATTCCACAGAGTGGAGTCCAGTGCTGCCATACTCACCATGTAGCATCATAACCATAATGTTGTATAAAGATGTTCTCATTGCCAACTTTTCCCTGAACAGTGCATCTAAGATGCATTGGGGGGGTGTCAGTAGCCTTGGCCTGTAATCCAAATCTCGGGGGAGAGAGATGAAGACCATCACTATTGAAGGATTGATGTCTGTTGAGCAAGCCATCCCAGGCAGACATGTAGTAGAGCCCCTGACAATGACACCACATGCTAAGGCAATTATTGACTTTCATCAATTTCTGTGTATATGAAGCCATCATCCTAGGTGAGTGTCATGTACAGCTAAAAGCTATGTGTATACCCGCGAGAGCCACAGAGTGAATATGCATATTCATGTGTCTGCATACAGGCCAGTGACATATGTCCCTAGTCATATACACCTGCAAGAACTATGATGTTAACATTATAGGTTCATAGGTGTGTACTAGGCTAATGGCCTTGGAGCCTTTACAAGCCTATCCATAGGATTAACCTGGCATCGTTCCACCCAACCGTAGTTCCTAGTGCCTCTGTCAAGTAGAGCCACTGGATTGATCCCCATGGTGAATTTTCTATTTCCCATCCACTCATCAAGATTTCTCTTGAAGAGGGCCTGTGAGGTGCTTTGCTTGACATGTATGGGAAGTCTATTCCATAGCATGGGCAGTCTCTGGGTTATGAACCTGTCCCTCCAGCATGTTCTGTTGATTGTGCTAATGAGGTTGAAGTCTCTGGAGCATGTGGTGTGGAGGGATTGGGACTTCTTTAGATGTAGCATTTCTAACAGAGCTGGGTCAGACATGGTTTTGTAAATCAAGCAGAGATCGACTCTAAGTAGGCAATATGAGACAGAAAATAGTTGGAGTTTTTTTAGTCTGTCCATATAGGACAAGTGTTTAAGGCCTAGGATCCTCTTTCTGAGGTACATTTGCGGCCTCTCCAGTTGTTGCAGGTGTATAGTGTGGTACATGCCAAATGGGGCATTGTACTCAATGATCGGCCTAATGAGGGAAGAGTAGAGAGAGACAATGACGTGTTTCTTCCTGGATGCAAATCCCTGATATGTGCCACATAGAAGGACTTTCTGACCACAGTGGCAATGTGGTGGTCAAAAGAGAGGTTGCTGTCAACCTGTGTTCCCAGATCTCTTAAAATGCCTTCTGTGTTCAGTGGACTACCATCAATGTGGTAATTCAAGGGAACCGGCTTTTTTCCAAAGGGGATGAACACACATTTTTTGTCATTGAGCATAAGGCCGTGTATCTGACACCAGTCATTGGTCTCATTGAGAGGCCCTTCTGTAGGATGTCAACATCAGTTGGGGAGTTAATAATAGCTCCCAACTTGCAATCATCTGCAAACTTTGTCAGCCAGAGTCCCTTCGTGTTCACCTGGAATTCAGAGAAGTAGATACAAAACAGGAGAGAACCCAGGACCAAACCCTGTGGGACTCCACTCGTGACTGGTTGGCAGTCTAACTTGGAGTCAGCAACTTTCACACTGTGGGTTCTATTTGTGAGCCAGTTTGCAACCCATCTAGTGATATATGGGTTGATGCCTAGCTTAGTAAGTTTTTTATGATTCCTGAGTAGGGAATGATATCAAAGACCTTGCCCAGATCAAGGTAGGCTGTATGAACAACCTTACCTTCATCCACAGCTCTGGTTACTAACTCAAAGAAGTTGACCAAGTTGAGCAGGCATGATCTACCCTTCACAAAACCAAACTGTGCAGGAGCTAGAGTTTAGAGATTCCTAAAAGAAAAAGAAACAATCCGCTAAACTGTACAAATGAAGGGCTCTCCTCCAATAACACAGACTGTTCCACCACTCGATAATTAGTCACACAATTTATTGGTAAAACCACAGCTCCAAACACCAACAGATAAAATACGAACTTCCGTACTGTTGCTACATGTAAGCCAAAGATTGAGCGCGCTTTCGTCCGTTCCTTATGGACTTCATCAGAATCTAATGAATCATTGGATACACTCCTTAAATACTCAAGCAAACCACTGATAATACCCAATTAACCATTGGTTAACAATTAAATAGTTTAACAGAATTGATGTACAAGGACCGCTTGTAAAAACTGTTAATACATAGAAACAGTACATAACGTACGTACAATCTAATACATAACACAAAATCCTACAACAAATATTCTCGTAGAAAAATATTACCCCAATTACACCTATTATCGTTCATTTTAAAAAATCTGGTGGTGCTTAGAAAAAACACCCCACCCAAAATAACATATGTAAAGTGTATAAAAGATGCAGGAAGTATTAATGTATGTGTATATATATATATATATATATATATATATATATATATATATATATATATATATACATGGAAAGGTAGAGACAACAAACATATGTCATATATTCAAGCTTCAAACCCCTGTTAAAAATATATTGTATAAAAGTGTATGTATGTACACACACAGTAATACTATATTGTTGAATAAATATTATTAATAAATAATAAAATATTTTATAATAAATACTATAAATATTATAAATATGTATGTATAAATATGTATAAATATTGTAAGTATGATGATAAATATAATAATAGTAATAATACTAAAGTAAAATCCAACTAGTCGTATTAATAATTTAAACACGTTGAAAAATATATAATAATAATGTCAATGATGGTAATAGTAAACAGTTGAATAGTAGTAAACTGTTGGGTACCAATTCCAAGTTAATAAATTGTTTAATTTATTATTTCATAATAACCCCCTATTTATTTCTGAAATTCTGTTTGGGGTTATTGGCTAAAAGCTTAAGTGCTGGCTTAATAGATAAATGATCATTCAGGCCCTTATGGCAACATGCATCTAGTCTCATCTGCCAAATAAGCTCCCTGTATTCCAAAAAGGTTTCCCAATCTCCCCCCCTGTCACATACCTTCACTTCTTCCAATACCCAGAACTTAATATTGGCATTTTTACACTTAATAACATGTCTGAACAGGGCATTGTTTTCATTCTTCTTGGTTATATCCCTCATGTGCTCATATATCCTTGATCTTAACTGTCTTTCGGTTTTCCCCACGTAGTATGCCCAGCATTCCATACAGTATGCCAGGTATACTACCCCCTTTGTATAGCAACTATAATACTTACTACTCTTGAATTTATAACCTATACTCTTCAGCCATAATTCTTTTCCACCTGTTAGAAAGGGACATTGTGCGCATCTTCATACTTGAATGTATCTAACTTTGATTGTGCTCCCCTTTCATCATGTGTACCCTTTTTCTTTTCAAACATTTTCTTAAGATTAATATTCTTTCTGTAACAGAATTTCAATGGCTGTTGGAATATTGATGGTTTATTGGTCATTCTTGAAAAAATGTTCCATACTTCATTTATTCCCTTTTTTAACCACCCTATCCCATAGTAATAGGTTAATGTCAACCGAGGTATAATATTCTCGGAAATGTTCGCCGTATTTTCTATGGCGAACCCATTCCCACTAATATCCAATGTTCGAGTATTTTCCAAAAGTGGGCAATATTTCAAATTCCGTTGTTTTATTACCTCCTTCTTAACTTTTTTAATTAATTTAATGGGATAACCTCTTTCACTAAATAAGTTTTGAATTACTTCCATCTCTTCCATAAATTCAACTTTGTCACTTGTCATCCTAGAGGCCCTGATCATTTGCCCCTTCACCACATTTCTTTTCAAAAACATTGGGTGATCACTCTCAAAATGAACATATGAGTTATAAAAACAACTTTTCCTGTAAATTCTAGATTTATATTTCCTATCAATTTTATTCTTTGTAATAGTAACATCTAGGTAATTTACCCGATCAAATGCAAGTTCAAAAGTAAACTGAAGAAATGATGTGGTGGTATTGATGTATTGAATAAATTCATCTATCTGTTCAGCTGTACCATCCCAAACAATAAAAATGTCGTCCAGGAAACGAAAATAATTAATAATGTGCTTTTTGTATAATGAACCAAACACATAGTTCAATTCCCAGAACAACATTATAATGTTAGCGTAAATGGGGGCACATGCCGAACCCATTGCCACCCCCTCCATTTGGTGATAAATATCACCTTGAAAATAAATAAAATTATTTTTCAGTACTAATTCCATACTCTCAAGGATTAATCTAAAATCATTGCTATCCAGAAACTTAAAATCAGTCAACATCTGTTCAAACCATCTTAAGCCAATGTCGTGAGGTATGACAGAAAAGAGATCTTTAACATCAATGGTTATAAATAAATAATTATCTTGATATGGGATTCCGTTAAATTTACCTAAAAAGTCCCAGGAATCTATTAAAATGTGAGGGTATTCCTTATTAAATGGTTTCAACTTGGTGTCCACAAAAATCGCTAACGGTTGAGTCTTTGAACCCTGAGATGTAACAATGGGTCTCAAAGGTGGATTTTCTACTTGTTTATGTATCTTTGGAATCCCGAATATCTCAGGGACAGTTGGTTTTGGGACCCTCAAATAATTGTATAATTCCAGGTCAACCAAACCTTGCAACAAATTATCTTCAAGAATAAAATCTATTTTCTGGTAGCGTATATTCACCTCATTCCTAGATATTATACAATATTTTCCTTCATTGTTCAGGATCTCAAGCATTTTCTTTGTATAATCCCAGTGGTCCATAAAAATAATTAGGGAAGATTCATTTGTTAGGCAAGGAACAAGAGCAAATAACAATGGATCTTTTCATAGTAATGGTAATAGGAGTTTTGTGGAAGATGAGGTTTGTAGTGAAAGTGATCAACAAGACCCTTTAGGGGAAGGTCAGGGCCCCTGGAGGTCCGAGAGAATCAAAAATCAAAATCGGCCCTACTCATATGCGGAGGCCACGGGGAACTTTTATCAGAGGAGACAGGGAGGGACAAGATACAGATAAAACATGTTTATAGTAACAATGAAGTTATACATGATTTAGAAGAGCAGGTGACTGAGAACCTGAGTGTTCAAAGTGGTAACCTAGGGGATAGTGCTGAGGCAATGACAATTTACAGTGCAATTCAGGAGTCTATGACATTAGATTGTGGCAATGTTGAAGAGCAGACGAACTTGGCCCTATGCAACATACATTCTGAAGGTAATTTTCACATTTATAATTACACGGAGCTCGAAATAACTCCTGCTTTCTTTGGATTGTTTATGAAGGGGTTTTCTTTTGTACCTATGAGAAAGCCCAAGATTGAGGAGGTTCTGTTAGACATTAAATTATTCACCAGGAAGTTAAATTTGGGGCTCATGTTCCAGGATACCAATATGAGTAGAAACTACAAATTAAAGAGGACAAGCACTTTCAATCCCCCCTTCAGTATGATATTTTGAATTTTGAAACATTTATTTTAAATATGGTGAGACAAGGTTTCGGCCCCCAGAGGGGATTTTATGACTATAGTATTTAACAATAGAAGAAATGGATGTCCTTAATAAACTTCAAGGTAATGAGAAAATAAGGATTATGAAACCTGACAAGGGGGGAGGGGTGGTCCTTATGGACCACTGGGATTATACTAAGAAAATGCTTGAGATCCTGAACAATGAAGGAAGATATTGTATAATATCTAGGAATGAGGTGAATATACGCTACCGGAAAATAGATTTTATTCTTGAAGATAATTTGTTGCAAGGTTTGGTTGACCTGGAATTATACAATTATTTGAGGGTCCCAAAACCAACTGTCCCTGAGATATTCGGGATTCCAAAGATACATAAACAAGTAGAAAATCCACCTTTGAGACCCATTGTTACATCTCAGGGTTCAAAGAATCAACCGTTAGCGATTTTTGTGGACACCAAGTTGAAACCATTTAATAAGGAATACCCTCACATTTTAATAGATTCCTGGGACTTTTTAGGTAAATTTAACGGAATCCCATATCAAGATAATTATTTATTTATAACCATTGATGTTAAAGATCTCTTTTCTGTCATACCTCACGACATTGGCTTAAGATGGTTTGAACAGATGTTGATTGATTTTAAGTTTCTGGATAGCAATGATTTTAGATTAATCCTTGAGAGTATGGAATTAGTACTGAAAAATAATTTTATTTATTTTCAAGGTGATATTTATCACCAAATGGAGGGGGTGGCAATGGGTTTGGCATGTGCCCCCATTTACACTAACATTATAATGTTGTTCTGGGAATTGAACTATGTGTTTGGTTCATTATACAAAAAGCACATTATTAATTATTTTCATTTCCTGGACGACATTTTTATTGTTTGGGATGGTACAGCTGAACAGATAGATGAATTTATTCAATACATCAATACCACCACGTCATTTCTTCAGTTTACTTTTGAACTTGCATTTGATCGGGTAAATTACCTAGATGTTACTATTACAAAGAATAAAATTGATAGGAAATATAAATCTAGAATTTACAGGAAAAGTTGTTTTTCTAACTCATATGTTCATTTTGAGAGTGATCACCCAATGTTTTTGAAAAGAAATGTGGTGAAGGGGCAAATGATCAGGGCCTCTAGGATGACAAGTGACAAAGTTGAATTTATGGAAGAGATGGAAGTAATTCAAAACTTATTTAGTGAAAGAGGTTATCCCATTAAATTAATTAAAAAAGTTAAGAAGGAGGTAATAAAACAACGGAATTTGAAATATTGCCCACTTTTGGAAAATACTCGAACGTTGGGTATTAGTGGGAATGGGTTCGCCATAGAAAATACGGTGAACATTTCCGAGAATATTATACCTCGGTTGACATTAACCTATTACTATGGGATAGGGTGGTTAAAAAAGGGCATAAATGAAGTATGGAACATTTTTTCAAGAATGACCAATAAACCATCAATATTCCAACAGCCATTGAAATTCTGTTACAGAAAGAATATTAATCTTAAGAAAATGTTTGAAAAGAAAAAGGGTACACATAATGAAAGGGGAGCACAATCAAAGTTAGGTACATTCAAGTGTGGAAGATGTGCACAATGTCCCTTTCTAACAGGTGGAAAAGAATTATGGCTGAAGAGTATAGGTTATAAATTCAAGAGTAGTAAGTATTATAGTTGCTATACAAAGGGGGTAGTATACCTGGCATACTGTACGGAATGCTGGGCATACTACGTGGGGAAAACCGAAAGACAGTTAAGATCAAGGATATATGAGCATATGAGGGATATAACCAAGAAGAATGAAAACAATGCTCTGTTCAGACATGTTATTAAGTGTAAAAATGCCAATATTAAGTTCTGGGTATTGGAAGAAGTGAAGGTATGTGACAGGGGGGGAGATTGGGAAACCTTTTTGGAATACAGGGAGCTCATCTGGCAGATGAGACTAGATGCATGTTGCCATAAGGGCCTGAATGATCATTTATCTATTAAGCCAGCACTTAAGCTTTTAGCCAATAACCCCAAACAGAATTTCAGAAATAATTAGGGGGTTATTATGAAATAATAAATTAAACAATTTATTAACTTGGAACTGGTATCCAACAGTTTACTACTATTCAATTGTTTACTATTACCATCATTGACACTATTATATATGTTTTTTAACATGTTTAAATTATTAATAAGACTGGTTGGATTTTATTTTTAGCATTAGCATTATTATTATTATTATATTTATTATCATATTTACAACATTTATATATATTTATACATACATATTTATAATATTTATAGTATTTATTATAAAATATTTTATTATTTATTAATAATATTTATTCAACAATATATTATTACTGTGTGTGTACATACATACACTTTTATATAGTATTTTTTAACAGGGGTTTGAGTTTCGAATATATGACATATGCTTGTTGTCTCTACCTTTCCATGTATATATATATATATATATATATATATATATATATATATATATATATATATACATACATTAATACTTCCTGCATCTTTTATACACTTTAAATATGTTATTTTGGGTGGGGTGTTTTTTCTAAACACCACCAGATTTTTTAAAATGAACGATAATAGGTGCATTGGGGTAATTATTTTTCTACGAGAATATTTGTTGTAGGATTTTGTGTTATGTATTAGATTGTATGTACGTTATATACTGTTTTTATGTATTAACAGTTTTTACAAGTGGTCCTTGTACATCAATTCTGTTAAACTATTTAATTGTTAACCACTGGTTAATTGGGTATTATCAGTGGTTTGCTTGAGTATTTAAGGAGTGTATCCAATGATTCATTAGATTCTGATGAAGTCCATAAGGAACGGACGAAAGCGCGCTCAATCTTTGGCTTACATGTAGCAACAATACGGAAGTTTGCATTTCATCTGTTGGTGTTTGGAGCTGTGGTTTTACCAATAAATTGTGTGACTAATTATCGAGTGGTGGAATAGTCTGTGGTATTGGAGGAGAGCCCTTTATTTGTACAGTTTAGCGGATTTTTTCTTTTTCGTACACTTGTGTTTGGAGGAGGTATCTGGAGGTTTTAGTTTAGAGATTCCTTATATCCTTGTTTATTAGGTCCATGATGATGCATTCCGTAGTTTTGCATATCAGACTCGTCAGGCTAATGGGGCAATAATTCCCAGGGTCTGTAGTCACTCCTCCTTTGTGGAGAGGGATGACTTTAGTGGTGTGCCATTTAGTAGGGGCAAAGCCTGAGATGAAGCTGTGATTGAACAGGGCACACAGGTGAGGTACCAGTTCACTCTGTAGTTCATGTAGAACATGGCCAGGGATATTGTCAGGTCCCACAGAAGCTGTATTCTTGGCCTTGGACAGTGCTGTTTTTACCTGTGCAGCAGTAATATTAGGTGCCTGGCAATCTACTGGTATTGTGATTGGTCCTTTGGGGAGGGAGAGAGGGGTAAAGTTAGCACTGAATCTGTTCGCCAGTATATTTGCAATATCTGTTGGCTCGGTATAGGAGGTACCATTGTGCAGTAGCTCAGTGCAAATCTGGGTATTGCCATGCAGATTCTTAACATAACTATAGAAGGCCTTGTGGTTGTCTTTACTCTCTGCTGCAATTTTATTTTCATAGCAAGCTTTAGAGGATTTGATGAGGGATCTCAACCTTTTGTTGAGGCTGATAAGGGAGTTTTTCCGGTCTTGGACTTTTACCTTATTCCACATCAGTTTCCTCCTCCTGTTGTAGAGTTTGTTTATGGCAGGGGACCACCAGATTGGCATCCTTTTTTTGAGAAGAGCATCTTAGTTCTATTGGGTATGGCAAGATCCATGCATTTGTGTACGTGTTCGTACAGTGCATTGGTGTATGATTTGGTGGTCATGCAACTATTTTCCATTTGCATGGGTACCATGAAGTTAGCCACCTCTGTTTTTAGGAGCCCAAAGTTA
The DNA here is from genome assembly GCF_019279795.1 of Protopterus annectens. NCBI lineage: Eukaryota > Metazoa > Chordata > Ceratodontiformes > Protopteridae > Protopterus > Protopterus annectens. The sequence goes on from NC_056745.1 coordinate 1,271,714,514, forward strand.
GCTTTGGAGAAGTTTTTCATGGTGGTTACCTTTGTTGGGGAGTGGGGGGGTGGGAGGGATGTGGATTTCCAAGGTGATTAGTGTGTGATCAGATCTAACTAGGGATGAGTTGACTATTGGTGTAGAGCAATGGTCGCCCATGTTAGTAATGACCAAGTCAAAGATGTTGCTACCTCTAGTGGGGGTAAAAACAAGCTGGTCCAGGGCATTGGAATTAATGAATTCCAGAAAGTGTTGGGCAAGTGTATTGGTACATAAGTAGTTTTCCCAGATAATTGTGGGGTAGTTAAAGTTGCCCAGTATGAGAGTGTTAGATTGAACCTTAACATTATCCAGGGTGCGTAGGATATTCCCTGATTTGCTGCAATGTGTGATAAGGCCTATTGTGCCAACCTACAGACAGCTATCTGTGATCTTTCCCATATGTCGCCACTTGACACAGCCATCAATGTGTCTCAGATGTAATCACATCTAACTAACAGGTATGATTTTGTGTTTTTCCTCAGGTGTTTAACCGGTGAGAAAGTGGTGCATGCAGTATTATGCATACTGTGCACTCCAGAGGCAGGATTTTTTGAGGTGTCTATTTGGCAATGTGTCTGGTAAGGAGCTGCACACATGTATGTGTGTGTGTGATGTTGGTGTAGGTGGTGCAGGATGCGAGCTGTGCATGTTGGCATAGTGCTCACTGCCATATGTAATGACTGCTCTTGGAGACACCATGGCACCCAAGTTTAAAATGCAGTCACATCTGTAACTTGTGTGTTTGTGTGTCATAGGAGTAGAGGGGTGAGGACACTCCCAACATCTCAGCAGCAGGTCCTGCAAAGTTAGGGTCATGCTGTCACACACTTGGTGTTGACAGCGTGATATACAATGTTTGTAGGCACACCTTGCAGTGAAGATGTGGATGCCCATGCATGCACAGAGGACTTGTTCAACTTTGCTGACATTATGTTGGTCTCACAAGCATAGGATGCCTGTCAAGCATCTAGACAGCACACTGGTTGTTGCGTGATATGATGTGGGAGCATAGACATGTTTTTTGGGTACATAACTGTACAGTATGATGTGTCAAGGACATATGGCAGGTGGACACACATTGGCCAAAGGTGGGCAGTCTGCTGCAGTAGACTTCATATCCATGTCATGCAAATATCCACCAGTAATGTGCTGAAGGGCAGGATGCATGACTAGTTGTGAAATTATCACCTATGATGGCTCACCACCAGTGTGCTGATTATTTTAGCATGACTTGACATCTATTTTACTGGACATTTTAGATTATATTGTGGCATTACAGCAGAGCTACTAATCCCCTGCTTGTCAGTTCTCTACTGACATACCACCAACCCTAGAACAGAAGGCATAAGATATGCAAAACCCAACTGACTGACCAGGTTGCAAATCAAGCCATCTACCTAGAAAAGGATATGTGAAACCTGCAGACCCTTTCATGGTGTGGGATACCTATGTAGATGAACAAACAGGCTGTGTCCTTCTTGTCATCATGGGCTTCATAGTAACTGTTTGCATGTGATGACAGAAAACATAGCACATGGTATCCTATGTGAGAGTGATGTCGGTGAAACCAGAATTAGTAGTTGCCAGTCACTGGCAATTCTGTGGACTCCCATGCTTAGCACAGTTTTCTCAAGGTCATTGTGTCCTTCCACTACACATGGCTTGCATAGTGGCCAGCTGCAGAATGCCTGTGTAAAACCCCCACCTTACCTTCACAGGGTATATACATTACAGTTCCCTAACATGTTTGTCTGCGCTTTGTACAGACACCTTAGATGACTCTCTTCTTGGAACATACTGGAAGTGACTGCAATACTTAGTTGCACAAAGGACAACTGGCATGCAGTGCCAAGAAGTGTCCCCTGATCTCAGAGTCATGTGACATGAAATGCCATGACAAGAGTTAGCATGGATACGAGCAGTAACACTTTTGTACACCTACTAACACAGGACCAAACACTGTTTGTTATTCTCAAGGTCAGAACATGCCTACTGACTCTAACTGCTGGATCCCATTGAGTGTTTTCACTATGCAGTGAATGACGAGAATATTACTCACTGTACAAACCGTGGCCTGACAAGGTGTTTGGCAATATTAGGCCAGCAGGCCTTGCTGGAAACTGTGTAGGTTATCTACAGAGTGTTATGTCAGTTGGTGGATAGGCAAGTGACTGACAGTCTTAATCTGAGAAGATAGCATTAGGAGACCTAGGCTGCAATGATGCCAGTCACCAGTGGATTTCCCCAGACATATATAATGGAGTACCCCTTCTAGCTATTCCCTCTCTGCAGTCACAGCCACTGTCAGTGACCTTTGACTAACTACATTAGCAGGTGATTGTATATCAGGAGCTGCTACTGAATCCCACACAGAAACAAAGGTTATCCAGGATTGCCTGAGACATACATTCAGTTGTGGTCTCAGCCACTGACAAATACTAAATGCCAAAACTGCATCTGTCCTGTGGAGTCCCTATAAAGACTGTACATGTGTAGTCTGTCTGTTAAATGCTTTGGAGGGGATGTATATAGCTGCCTTACAGGGAGGTGTCAGATTCCACTGTGTACCCCCTGCATATCCATGACGGGACTAGCATATGTCTTACCTGTTCTACACACTTACACAGTCACTGTTGTATAAATAGTACATGCTGGAGAGACAGGTATGTAACATAGACTATACACCCTCTATGTAACAGGCTTCCCATGCATGTGAAGCACACATCTGCTGTTACACACATGTGCATATTACACAATGTGATGCAGAAGAAGACAATCATAGCTGTTGTCGGACAAATGTCTGTACTGGACACAAGAGATATGTAAATGGGTCATCTCCAGCACCACAGCTTGTAGATGTGTCAGCTCCCAAAACCCTGGTCACATTTATCAAGGGTGTCAGACCTTTTCACAGATTAATAATGCATGAGTATGCTGAATGATGCCATTGTCCTTGTTAGCCTGTTATACACATATGGACCTATGGAGCCATGCACCTATAATGCTGTACCTTGCTGAAGACATATTTCTTCTGTGCTGATGTTCAATTCCACGCTGTGATGTATCTGGCTTTATTGCCACTGTGTATCTATAGGTGTCCCCAACAAAATCCTGAATCAGAAACATAAACAGGTCCATGAAACACCTTTCATTGTGCAAGTATACAGTCATTACAACATTATATAACATATGATACACAAACTTATGTAGCTTACTCATTACAAATGTCAGCATATAGTATCTGTCAGTAACCACTACAAGTGGCCTGGCAAAACAACAGTGCATTACAATAGTACATGTTAATTTATATAGTCACCCTGTGCATCAGACACATAGCTTCATTTACCTATATTGATAACGAGGATGGCAGGGATGTTCCATAGATATCATCACTTGCACATGGTGTTATGTGGGGGTGCAGGAGGCCTAGGCTGATCCAAAAGGTTGACAGCATGTGTGTGAGTCAGGAAGGGAACCAGGCAAGATGGACAATGGAAATGTGCCATGTGTATGTGACCTGCATTTGACAGTGGTGTGTGTGTGTGTGTGTGTGTGTGTGTGTGTGTGTGTGTGTGTGTGTGTGTGTGTGTGTGTGTGTGTGTGTGTACATAGTCAAGCTCAGTTCTAGCCCTAGATGTGTGTATATTGGACAGCTTTGAACCATGCATGGTAGAGCTGACAGTTCACCATCTCATGTCCCAAACACAGGAACTGGCTCTGCCAGGAGTTGCACTGTTATCTCCATGTCCAAGGTCAGAAGCCATCCTAGTACCTGATGGTGACTGCTGTCTGCTGGGCCATGTTCTGCATGGGAATAACAAGGACCATGAGTCCATGCTCTGCCATGTCTTAATGTGGACAGCACACTCCACTCTGTAGTGCTGGATATACTGCCACTACAGAAGTTGATTGTGCATGGCCAGGTGGACTCTTAGCAGATGGGTTTGCTGACTTGCGTCCATGACGCCGGCGCTCAACTCCAGCCACATGTTCTACCACAGACAATGTGCATTCCAAGACAGACACTGTCTCAGACCACCTTCTTTCCACTGCATCAGTGAACTGATCCAGGGTGTCACCAATGCGTTGGAGACATTCATGGATGTCAGATTGTGCTGCATCCATAACCCTTAGCATATGTTTCTTTCAGAATGTGCCTCTGCCTCGTTGATCGCCTGAAACATATGCTGAGTGACCCATGATGTGACACCGGCAACAGGTGGTGGAAGGGCAGCAGGCCTCCTACAAGGACCCCTATCAATCCGCCTGTTTGGAGCCTTAACAGCTGTCTGGCTTTCACCAGTGTCTACATTCACTGGAGCTATAGTTGCCGCACATTACTGTTCAGTGTCCCCACTTTCTAACTGTCCAATATCTGTGGCCTCAGGGGACTGGTCATGTGTAGGCATACCGACTGTGTGCAGTGACAATGAGGGTAGAAGAGTGATGTCAACCTCTGGGACAAATTCAGCTCCTGAAACCTCAACCTTTGCCTCAGTGTAGCCACCATCATCATCAGAGTCTGAAGAGACACTGACTTCAGGTTGTGTAGGTGATAGACCCAAACCCCCCAGTCACCTGTGATAAGAAAGGAAAATGTAGTACATTAATACCTGCACTATTATGTTATGCAGTACTATGTTGCAATGGTTCCCTATCAGAAGCCTGAAACACTATAAGCCTGAAAATCAAAATCCTGAAAACTATAGACTGAAAGTTCAAAATCCTGAAAGCCCAAAATCCTGAAACTCAAAATCCTGAAAACACAAAATGGACATACTGACATCATTGTGGCTTTGCTATTGTTAGCCCTGTGGTGTTGGGTCATGTGTTGGGTTCAGGTAAGTGTGCGGTTGGTTTTATGTTAGGGTTAGGGGTGGTTTAAGTGAGTTAGGGTTAGGGCGCAGGTTAGGCATGTATGCAATAGTGACAAATATTGGGGTTAGGCGGTTTAAGTGAGTTAGGGTTAGGCGCGGGTCAGGTGAGTGTGCGATAGTGACAGACCTTAGGGTTAGGGTTAGGGTCAGGGTCAGTTGGTAGATATTAGTGTCTTTATAGTGACATATTAGCATTATTTGTGTTTTCAGGATTTTGAGTTTCAGGATTTTGGGCTTTCAGGATTTTGAACTTTCAGTCTATAGTTTTCAGGATTTTGATTTTCAGGCTTATAGTGTTTCAGGCTTCTGATAGGGAATCGTTGCAATATATGTATAGCTGTATAAACTGTTGGCACTGTTACAGACCTGTTGAAACCCCAACCTCATATAGTAGGAAAAGAGGACATTACTTTTCCCACTAACAGCTGTAGTTACTTGTAAAGAAAAGCTCTTTACACAGCAATCTCATCAACAACAATGAGGTACACTGTTGACATTTGTGAAGACTCTGCACAGTTGATACATGACAATCTGCAATGTCCTGATAATACTGTTACATCTATCAGTGTGGTCAGACCTACAAGATATATGTATGACTCTGACGCATACAGTCAGAAAATATCCATGAAGTTGCCAATCATGCCAGCAGTACACCAATTCATGCAGAAGGCCTGGGATGACACTTTAGGGATCACATTGCTCCAAACCTACTCCTATAGCAATACAGTGTTGTGCTTACCAGGATCAGGACCATGGCCTTGTCTGATGCCTGACGAACCTGTAAAAGTTGAGGGAGAGGTAACGTCAGTAACGCAGTGTCTTGGACCACAACAAGTTAATATGTCTATATATCTCACATTTACAGTAGCCACTGTGTTAACTATTATATCGGTCAACATCTGAGCATGAGAGTCAGACTGCAGTTAAACCCTCCCCCCACAATGAACACAAACCTGACACCCACATAAGAGTATGTGTACTCTGACATACTGAATGCTACAGTATTACAGTAATGATCAAACTAAGCTTACCTGTATGCTCCTCTGCCATGGAAACTGTGGCACCCACACCCATGATGTAAGGAGTGATGGATGCCTGGGAGCTGTCGTGTGTGCCTTGGTTCACCATGAATTCCTCAGTGGCTGAGAGTGGTTGTTGCAGTGCAGACCCTCCATCGGTGATGCCATGATCCGTGGCTACATCTGGTGCTGTTCTGCATGCAACATTGATCATGTCCGTTGTGCGGTGTTGAACCTGATCACATATTCTGCTGTGATGACCTGTGGCATTCTCATCATTGACAAGATCAGCCCACAATGCTGCCCACTGTTATCATTTTTGCTTCCCCTGGACAGTAGCAGTTCATGGTGTTGCCGGAGGCCTTCAAGTATAATATCTTTCTCTGCATCCATGAAAGGTGCATGGTGTCTTAGGTACATGTTTCCTGAAAGACAGCAAAGCACATGTCAGGATTACATATATTAAAGTACACTATGTACAGATACAACATGAACAGAATTGCTGGCAGTATTAACTGCTTGATCACACATGTCATATTTCACAGTGTGCAAACATACTAAGCTTGTGGATATAACTAAGATACTAGTGATAGTCAGCTATTTTCATGTGTGCCTTGACAGATATTCCTGTATAATTATACACCCACCACTGGAGTGTATTGTAGTGTGACCCCTAGGCAACCCCCTGCAATATGTCAAAACAACTGTGCCAAAGAAACAGCAGTGTGCTGTTATAACCACTATAAAGGGACAGTCCCATGAGACTAGTGTGCCACATACATTCCACCCTTGATGTATTTATTGTACATCCTCTGTAGGTGTAACAAATCTGGAGATCAATGACAGTTCTAAGAAAGGCTTAATGCTGTAATCCCTATTCCCTCTTCATCCTGTTGTAAACAAAAAGGTTACATACCTGCTGTAGTGCAAAACTCTGTTGATATGTGGTGATATTTAAGTTTTTACAAACGCATGTTCTGTGTGCAGAAAGTCTCACACAGAATGGTTCCCCATAGCCAGCATGTTTGTCTTTTAACATGCTTTTTATTAGCAGGTGATTGTCTCTTAACCAGTCTGTGGTTCTGAAATGCTAATTGCAGCCAAGACAGTTGGTTTGCACTATCATCAGCCAATAACATGCAACCACCATACAAGATATAAGGCCTTCATGTCGATTAGAAGCCCTTTCTGATATGCTGTGCTGGACATTACTCAGGTAAGGAGACTACGTCATTGCAGAGGGTAGGACTGTTGCAGCTACTTTTACATAGAGATGTGTGTGCTGCAGGCTGCATCTTGTGCTGCAGGTAATAGGCATAGGCAGAGAGTGTGAACAATTTGGAGGACTACAAGCTGTAGAAGTAACAGTGGGAGCTGTGTCAGCCTTGTTGAAACTGGTTTACATGAATTTATTGATTTGCAACAACATTCCACTACATTTTTAACTTTTGATATGACATTTTTGAATGTTGAAATTAATTTTTGGATGTGATTATATATTATGATAATGGTACCTTTGATGCTGGCATCTTTAAAAAGGATGTTCAAACCACTAGATATCTACATTCACAGAATATGCATCCTATTTATGGGTATAATGGAATTGTAAAAGGCCAGTTGTTAAGGGCAAGTAGACTAAATACTCGTATATCAATTTCATAAAGAATTATTGAATATGATTGATGATTTTCATGAAAGGGGATAGGACAGTAAACTTTTAGAGAATAATAAAGCCTGTGTATTATCAGAATGTGACAAGACTAGGCAACTATTTTTATTAAATATGAATTTACTCACTAATGTGAATAGCAGGATAAATGTTAGAAAATTAGGGTACACTATGAAATATAATAGACAAGCTAATCAGATTAAAGATAGTGTTCAAAATAATTATTCTATATTACTATCAGATTCTGATGTTGCTAATGTTATAGGAACAAAACCCAATTTTATTTACAAAAAGGAGAAGAACTTAAAGCAAAAACTGTGATACAATAATTATTTTCCCAGTGAAAAATAGGATGATAAATGTGAAATATGGGGCACAACCCTGTTATAATTGTCACTTTTTTACATACATCAGTACTGAAATTAAATTTATGCATCCGTTTTTTTAAAAGGAGTTTATATGTAAAGCGTCAGCTACATGCAATACAGAGGATTTAGTATACTTAGCTAACTGCGCACAATGTGCATTTTTTTACGTTGTTAAGATGAACTGTAGATTAAAGGATAGGTATGTTCACATTTATCTGAAGGAAGAATATTGAGATAAATGCTCTGTATAAAAGTATTGCAGGAAATAATGAAGAACATACATTTAAATTTAAGAGTTATACAGATGATCGATAAAAATGAGCATGGGCATGATATAGTTGCACTAACAGAGTTTAGTGAATATAAATGGATTAATTATTTTAGAGCTGATTGTGAACCAGGAATTTATTGTTATTAGTTGTGTCAAACCAGTTTTAAAGATGAAGCAAATGCTGTTTTAAGTAACTTTCTAAGTCATGTAACTTTAAGTAACTGATGAATTTTAAATGATTAATTAGATAATTTTTCAAATTACTTAATTGTTCTTTTGCTGGTGATTGTGTATGCAGTTTATTATACTAAGGAAGAGCTTGATGCTCGAAAGCTTTGTACATTAAATTCATTTTTTATCCTATTTTATGGTGATTGGTTCTTCTATTTGGCTTTGTTCATCACTGATATTTATTGGATTCCATTTAGCCATTTGGATTTTCATCATTTTTTCTGCACTGTCACCATCATACTTGCAACAGTGCCATGCATTGCCACCATCGCACTTGTGCCTGCACTGTGCAGTCTAACCATTGCATTCATGAATGTGCTGTGCACTCTTACCAGTGCACTTGTGACTTTACCTTGCACTGTCATCATCACACTCATGACTGTGCCATGGACTCTCACCATTGCATTTTTGACTGTGCTGCTGAGTCTCACCATGGCACTCATGACTGTGCTGTATACTCTGACCATTGCATTTCACTCATTACTGTGTTGTGCTGTCTCATCAGTGCATTAGTGACTATGTTGTGGACCCTCACCAGCCTGTCAGCAATGAAAGCATTTTTAAATGATCATAGCCCTTCCCATGGACAGTGGGATACGTGATCCATGTTAACACAAAGGCTCTCAAAATACCTTCCCACCAAGATCACATGTGCCTGCACTCACAATGGGAATGTTAGCACCCATTCACATGCTCCTGCACTCACATTGGGAATTCTAGCACTGTTATCATGTTTCTGCACTCACAGTTGGAATGCTACCACCCAGTCACATGTTCCTGCACGCACAATGGGAATGCTAGCACCCATTCATATGTTCCTGCACTCACAATGGGAATGCTAGCACTCATCGCAGACTTGGTAAGATGGACACCCACTCTTTAACAACATTTCTGCATTCCAGCACTTCCACAGAGAGTATGGCAATGTATTATTTAGCTGGCAAGATCCTGACCTCCCTCCACCAATTTGGACAGACACTCCTGCAGCACTGTGAAATGACTGAGACACTGATTAAACTTGCATTATCTGAGCTATAGTCAGGGCTGCATCTGTCTATCCCAATATTACCAATGACTTAATGAGTGGCATTTTTATGTAACAGTTTTCTACTTCAAAGTGGGGCCATGCCAGGTTGCCCCTTCTCCCCAGCTTTATTCCTATAAAAATTGCAAATGAGAGGCTAAGTGAAAGATAACAATTTAATTGCTTGCTCTTTGCAAATGGGTGGGAGTGGTTAACACTGAACAGCCTGCTTGTCCCTGGAGGAGTGGTTACTACCTAGAAGCTGTAGTTTTAATGGCCATTTTGGGTCAATTCTAAACTCCTTGATATCTCTCTCTTAAATCCCTACAACTCTCTTTTTGCGCGGTTTTGCGCACTGAGTAGCGTCAGGCAGCGCCGCCTAAACAGATTTAAACTATTCCAGGCTCAACAAAGTCTGCTCTTCACTTTTTCCCTTTGAACTGTTCAAACTCTCAAAGTAATCACTCTATTCTCTTTCTAAAGCCCTGCACTTGCTCAGTTCTTATAAGGAAACACTAACTAACTAAAGCACTACACCCTCCTTGACTTCTCATAAGTATTAGGCTCCCGATTGGTCCTTCCTGATCAAGTGAAAAAATCAGTTCCCTTCCCTAATCTGATCAGTAAAAAAAAACAGTTCCCTATACTAATCTGGTATGTCCAAGGGTCAGTTTCAAGGTTACTCTCCATTCCAGCTGGTGAATCTGGGAATTTTGAGGCAATGTTACAATTGCCTTATGTACACAGACAACCCTCTCCTCCTTCCAACAAACTCTAATACATGTGAGAGATGCAGTTACACAGCCAAACTGGAGGCAGAGCTCTCTCATCCCAAGACTGGCACAGTCAGTCAGGAGGAAAAGGTAACCACCCACACCACAAATCCAGTCTCACATAGACCTATTGCATCTGCATACCCAACACATAAACACACAAAAACATACTCGGAGGCCCTAAATAAAAATCTGCCTAAACAGCAAAGACCTCCTAAGCAGATATCCAGGCAACAGCCACCCCTCAACAATACCCACGAATCACATATCTCACAAAATCAGTGTTCCTCACAGTCACAGCCCTTAAGGCCAAACAACACCTTGTTATAGGGGACTCTGTTGTCCGCCACACTGACGTCCCGCTCACCAGACTGAACAAGGAGAAGGTCACTGTAAGCTGCCTGTCGGGTGCCAGGATCCGCCACATAACACAAGCACTCAGGTCACTCCAAAGTAAGTACAAGTTTGACTCCGTCATTGTCCATGCTGGTGTGAATGACCTGAGACATACCTCCCTGAACTACATGAAAAGAGACATAGAGGAGCTCTCTGACCATGTAGCCCAGGCTGGTATGACCCTGACCTTGAATAGCATCTTGCTCTCACCAAGAATGATGCCACAGTATAAAGACAAAATGATCAGTTTCAACAATTGGCTAAAGTATTGGTGTCATTCAAAGGGGATCCAGTGTCTGTCAGCCTGGAATGACATGCTTGACAAGCCACGTTGCTTCGCTAGGGACGGCTTGCACCTGTCACCCTTAGGCTTTCGTATACTGGCCAAGGCTCTTGCCACCCCCATAGTGCCTTTTTTAGGCAAGGCTCAAAGGACAAACCCACCTCCATAGACAACCCAAGGATAAAAAAACTAAAGGTAATGCTACTCAATGCCAGAAGTCTAAACCTCAAGATGCACACACTCGAGGCTGTCCTCAGTATGGAGAAAATCGATGTCTGTGCAGTAACAGAAACCTGGTTCAAGGCTCCTGAGAGCACCCCAGCACTATCAGGTTATAACTCATACCATGCGTTTCGGTCCCAAAACTCGAACCGAAGCACAAAAGGAGGGGGAGTATCTATATTCATCAAAGATACCTACTCCTCCAGGTTAGTGGCAATGCACGAAGCATCGGAAACCATCCATGTGCAACTAACAGCGGGCAAAACTGCCTTTCAGTTTGTAGCCTGCTACAGAACACCCTCCCTATTACAGAAACCCCACTTGGCATTCCTGAGAACACTGGAGAATATAAAGGTCTCTCCAAACACTATGTAATTGGGTGACTTCAACTACCCAAACATTGACTGGGAAAACTACTCAAGCCCAAACACCCTCGCCCAACGGTTCCTTGAATTTATAAACTCTAACGCAATGGAACAACTGGTCACCACTCCCACAAGAGGGAACAACATATTGGACCTGGTCAACACCAACAATGGGACTCTATTTTCCACACCAGAGGTAAACCCCTCATTGGTAAGATCAGACCATAAACAAATTTCCCTGGACATCCATATCCCGTCCCCACCCCCAGCCAAGGAAATCACTGTAAAGAATTTCTCAAAAGCCAGCTTTGCACTTCTAAAGACTGAGGTGGAATCCTTCAAAGCCCCTGGGCCAGAGGATAATACAGCCCAATCCGCAGAATCCTTTACAAATGCATTCTATGAGCACCTGCAGGAATGCATGGATCGTGCTATCCCAAATAAAACCAAGACTCACTCCTCCAAAAACAGGAGACCAGTCTGGTGGACCCCGGCCATAAATAAGCTATACAACAGAAGGAGGAAGCTACTACATGACAGTGCAAAATCTCAAAAAGGGAAGGCATCTCTGATCAGTATTAGGAAGAAACTTCGATCCCTCATAAAATCATCAAAGGCCAGTTTCGAAAGAAAAACTGCCCTAGACACTAAAGATAATCACAAGGCTTCTTTAGTTATGTCAGGAACATGGGCAGAAACTCCCAGATATGCTCTGAATTGTTGCATAACGGTACAAAATATACCGAACCTACAGACATAGACAACATCCTGGCAGACAGATTCAGCGCAAACTCCCCCCCCCTTCCCCCCCAAAGGAGCAAATGCCTATCCCAACTGAATGTAACCTCCCTGACATCACAGATGCACAGGTGAAAGCTGCCCTCTCCAAAGCAAAAAACACAGCATCTATGGGACCGGACGGTGTCCCAGGCTGTGTCTTACACGAGCTCCAATAAGAACTGAACCCTCACATTAAGTCACTGTTCAAACTCAGCCTTACTACAGGATATGTACCCAAAGAATGGCGTACTGCTACAGTAGTCCCACTCCACAAAGGTGGTGCCACAACGGACCCTGGAAACTATCGCCCCATAAGCCTGACTAGTCTGGTCTGTAAAGCTATGGAGCATATTATCATGGAACTCATAAACAAAGATATTGGGAGCCTCCAGACACTGGACCCTACCCAATTCAGCTTTGTTAAGGGCAGATCTTGCCTCTTAAACCTAGTTGATTTCTTTGAAACAGTTACCAAAGCCATAGATGAGGGCAAGGTAGTCCACACAGCCTACCTGGACCTCGCAAAAGCCTTCGACACAATACCCCACTCGGGCATCATAAATAAGCTTACCAGCTTAAATATCAACCCCTATATCACAAGATGGGTTGCAAACTGGCTCAGAGATAGAACCCACATGGTCAGAATCGCAGGTGCCATGTCCAAATCCAAACCAGTTACAAGTGACGTCCCACAGGACTCAGTTCTGGGACTTCTCTTGTTCAGTATATACTTCTCTGAGGTTCAGGCTAACACGGGGGGATTATGGCTGACAAAGTTCGCAGATGACTGCAAACTGGGGGCCATAATCAAATCTCCAGCTGACACAAGCATCCTCCAAAAGGGTCTCACAGAGACGGATGCTTGGTGCCAGAGCCACGGCCTCAAGCTAAATGCTAAAAAGTGCATAGTCATCCCCTTTGGGAAAAACAAGGTGCCCACAAATTACCACATAGGTGGTAATCCATTAAGTACGGAAGAAATAATTAGAGATTTGGGGAGCAACGTAGATAGTAATCTCTCCTTTGATAATCACGTTGCCAAAGTGGTTAGAAAGACCTTCTATATAGCCCAGCTTATCACGAAAGGGTTCGCATCTAGATCAAGAGAGGTCATTGTGCCCCTCTACTCGTCACTCGTCAGGCCCATAATTGAATACAATGCCCCTTTTGGGATGTACCTTACCCGACACCTGCAGCAACTGGAGAGACCCCAAAAGTACCTCACCAAAAGGATCATGGGCTACAAACAGATGTCCTTTGCAGCTCGACTAAAGAAACTCCAGCTCTACTCAGTTGCTTACCGCCTACTCAGAGGCGATCTATGCCTGATGTACAAAGCCATGTCAAACCCAGAATTAATGGACATGCTCCACCTCAAAAAATCCAAGTCCCTTAGAGCTACACGCTCCAGGGACCTAAATCTCAGCACAAAAATAAATAGGGCATGCTGGAGGGACAGATTCATTTCCCAGAGGCTCCCCTCACTCTGGAATAGAATCCCAATTCATGTTAGACATAGCCCCTCGCCCACCCTTTTCAAGCGAAATCTTGACGCGTGGATGGGAAATCACAAATTCACCCCTGGGATCTCTTCTGTGTCCCTGCTAGACAGAGGCACAGTAAACTAATCTTAAAAGGGTACCTTCTGTAACCTACTTTACAGAGACACAGTAGGCTAATCTAATAGGGAGGCGGAAGCCAAATACACTCTGGCTAGGCTTATAAATGCCTTAGGGCAGATTGCATAGTATCTACCTATGAACCTATGAACCTATAATTGAGGACCCAGGCTCTATAATTTTACATCTTTGTTGAGATTTGACACTCAGTGTTTGGAAAACAAAGGCTTCCAGATTAACAATGCAACACACAAACTTATAAATGCAGCCAGAAATTGTATATTTTGCGTGGTGCCTGTAGTCAACCAAGATACACAATAATTCCAGACAGATATTTAGATTAATATAAACCCTCAGTCAAAGAACTTATGGCTTTTCATGCATATAGTGAAAGCTGAAGCTGTCAATAAGGGGGCCTGTGCCTGTTTTTCAAAAGATCATACTCCCAAATATATCATGTCCTATATAATGTATTGTGACATTTCTGCTGAGCAGGGAGCCACTCTAGTTGTGTGAGAGTTAAAAGGGTAGTCCTGAAATTTACTTAGAATGGTAGTAGATATTGAGTTCCCAAGTATGATGATGATGAACTGCTATGAAAACCTAATAAATAAAAATGACACCACCAGTAAAAAATATTTTTTTTTCACTGGTGTAACACCTTTAATAAGCCATGGTGGTGCAGCGGTTGGCATTGTTGCCTCACAGCAAGAGGTTCTCCCGCTCGATTCTCTGCTGGAGCGCCTTCTGTGTAGAGTCTGCATGTCCTCCCCACGGTCGAGTGACATTTAAAGACATTCAGGTAGGAATGTGCATGAATGGGTGTGCCTTCGTTGAAGGTTGGACGTCGGGCTGGCACCTCATTACCGTAAAAATCTACTGCCAATCATTAGTGGACTGGTGTTCTACTGTGGCGACCCCTATCCAGGAAAAGCCGAAAGACATTACTTTTACTAGTAAAAACACCTGTAATAAGGTTTAGAGTCTCAACTATAAAGCCTTCAAGGAAGTGATACAGCAATAGCTTACTAACAATAAGTTGTTGTATCTTTAGGCTTTTCCCGGTTAGGGGTCGCCACAGCGGAACTCCAGTCCGCTAATGATTGGCAGTAGATTTTTACGTACTGACTTGCCAGGCCTGACGCACAACCTTCAACAAAGGTACGCCCATTCACACATGTCTCCACAGTCCACACAGAAGACGCTTTAGCTGAGAATTGAACAGGACAACGTCTTACTGTGAGGTGACAACTCTACCACAGCACCACCACCGCAATATAGCTTACTAACAATAAGTAACAAATAAAAAAGACAAACCAATAAAAAAAAAATTAAACATTTTAGAACTATAAAATCAAATGCTTCGGTGGAACCTGATTTTAGAGCTCCATATAACTAGTTAAATAAGACAGGAAAAAATATTCTTTTTTTTCTTCAAAGTATAAAATCTTATAGATAAAGGACTATTTTACATAATTTGAAACTTTCTTGAAGTTTTACAAATAATTTCCTATTAAAAAGCATGGAGATATATTCACTTGCTAAAATTAACAACTCAAGGAATTCTCACCAGGATGCTGCCTTAAAGAAGGAACTACAACAGATGACATCTACCCTGCAGGAGTTGTCTTTGAAGATGGATGATTTAAAAGAGAACCTAGAAAATCTTAAAACAAGCAGTCAAAAACAGGCTGGCACCCTCAAGAAAATGCTGCAACACCACCAGACAAGGATAACAGGGATAGAGGTTTCACTAAATGACTTAGAAAGCAGAATTAAGGAAGAGGAAACAGACGGAACTGCTTCTTAAAAAAAATCACTTGGATGGTTAATAAAGAAGATGACTTGGAAAATAGGGAGAGGAGAAATAAAATCAGGATTTTCGGATTACCTGAAAACACAGAAGGTGAGGATATTATTTCCTTTTTATCAAGCTGGATCCCTGACTTTTGAAATTTAAAAAAGAACTTTCCTTTGTGATTGAAAGGGCGCACAGAGCTTTTGAGAAACCTGCCACTAACTCAAACTCTCCTCCTAGGTCAATAATTATCAAATTTCTTTCATACTTGAACAAGGGACTGATTTTAAGATCTGCTTGGAGGAAGGCACCTCTAAAATATAAACAGAGCCTGATAAGATTCGATAACGACTATTCATCTAGAATAATGGAACAAAGGAAGAAAGTGTGGCTAATGATAAATTTTCTGAAACAAAATGACATCAAGGCACAACTTGCATATCCAGCTAAGATAAGAATACTGTATGCCAACGAGATGAGGACTTTTATTGACTTAGAGGAAGCCTCTTCATTTATTAAAACTAATAATGTGATTACTTTACCAGAAGATATGGCTTGAATGTCACCTTCTCTCAAGAGAACAAAAGAAACAAATGTCTGGATAAACAAAAAGAAGACGCAAAAGACTGATACTATTACAGCCAAATCTCTCAAAGCATCTGCTATGATATGAATTGTTTTAACATTACTTTAAAGGACCAATTTTACTGCTTGGAATTTTAAAACAAAGGTAACTAACTACTGGAATCTTTATCTATATTTTTTGAAAATAGATGACACATGAGAGTTTTCACATTACCTCAGGTATGTAAAACAGGGTACTTTTCTTTCACAGAAGGAAGGTTATATAGCACATAAAATATTTATACTGTAAATCAACATACATAGTATATGTGTATTTTATTTTAATTTTCTCTTTTCTTTCTCTCTCTTCTTTCTTTTCTCATTATTTATTTTAACTGCATCTTGTTTCCTTTTATAAATTCTCTCCTATTTACTATACTAATATAGCCTGTATATATTTAATAACTCACTATCTATACATAGATAAATAATAGTCTAAAATAATCTATTTTTAAGGTAGACTAATTGGAATAGTAAACTTAATTGTTTTTACAATATTTATTAGATTAATTATAGTCACTGTTATGCTTATTGGGACTGGGGACATGTTCGTGATTAACTCTGAAATGTTCCATTCATGTACATATGTCCTTTGAATTATTTCCTTTAAGTATTAACAAATATATATTAAAAAAAGGAGGGAATAATGTAGTGTTGGTTAAGAGAAGTGAAGCTTTCTTCACATTATATTTGTGTTGCCATATCAACAGTAAACAATTGCTGGAGTTTCTAAGGACACTGTGAACCTGCGAAGTGCATTTAGCCTAACAGATAACAAATAATAAGAAAAAGTAATGTTGTTTAGTTATTAAAATGAAAAACAACCTAAGGAAGGTAAAATAAATACATAATTGGACTACTTGTAAATATTTTATGATTTATCCTCATATGATTAGATATTCCTGGAAACAAAACTGAAATGTTCCCACACTGTATATGCACTTAAATGTAGCTGCTTGATTAAAAAGTATTACTCAGTTTAACATGCTGATTCCACAAGCTGTCTGCACTGTAAAAGTTACATTTTATATGTTACTTGAAATTGACAGTCTGTGCTGCGGTGGTGCAGCGGTTAGCATTGTCGCCTCACAGCAGGAGGTTCTACCGTTCGATTCTTGGCTGGATCACCTTCTGTGTGGAGTCTGCATGTCCTCTCCGCGGTCGAGTGACATTAAACACATGCAGGTAGGTGCGAGCGTAAATGGGCGTGCCTTCTTTGAAGGTTGGGTGTCGGGCTGGCAACTCAGAACCATAAAAATCCACTAGCAATCATGAGCAGATCGGAGTTCCACTGTGGCAACCCCTAACCAGGAAAAGACATTGCTTTTACTTACTTGAAATTGACAGTCTCTAGAGCACATGAAAAGATACATATTACTTTTTGCAACGTTATCTTTGCAGTTACCTCACAAATATCAGTTTAAATATTAAATGTGCCCTTGAAATGCTATTGACATTTTAACAAACTATAATCTGAACTGTAAAATAAATGACTTGAAAGAAGTGAAGTAATGCATAGATTTCAAAGACAGTTCTTGAAACTACAGTATAAGTAAAAATGTATATTCAAAAGGAATTATTGATATGTTTTAGTCTTCCAGTTAAAATAGCTTACTGTCAACATTTTGCGATATCAAAAAGTTTGAAGAGTTAGGAAATTACTATTATTTGTCTTTATAATGATTATTAGACAGATGTTATATTCTGCTTTGTTTAATGAGTTGTGACACATGTTTATGAGGAAAAGTAGACACAGTTACTCACATTGGACTAGTATACACATTCCTGGAAACTCAACTGAAATGTCCCCAAATTACTTGTGAACTTAAATGAAACTGCCTGATTAATAGGCATAATTTACTTTAGCAACCTGAATCCATAAGCTATCTGCTCTATATATGCTACATTATATATGTCACTTGCATATGACAGTCTCTAGAGCACACGAAAACATACATATTATTTTTGCAACATGCTATATTTGCACTAACCATACATTCTAAACTAACACAATTGGCAAATGACAAGTTATTTATTTGAAACACCAGTCTAAATATTAATTGTGCCCTTGAAATATTGTTGCTGTTTTGACAAAACAAAACCTGAATTGAAAAAGGAATGATTTGAAGAAGTGAAGTATTGTATAGATTTCAAATACAGCTACAATATAAGTAGAAATGTATACATGCAAGGAAAAATTGAAATGCTTTACACTTTTTGTTAAAATAGCTTTTTGTTAACTTTTTGCTTTATCAGAAAATTTAAAGAGCTAGAAAATTATTTCTAATTTGTCATTATAATGTTTACTAAAGTGATATTAGTCACTGACTTGTTTAATGGATTGCAAGTCATGTACAAGACGGACTACTGAATGTTATTTCTGTTTACCTATGTTTGCTGAATTTCTTTTATTAGTACTGATTTAAAACAAGGGAAAGAAAGGGAAGGGAAATCTCTGTTTTTTGGTCAAGGGAGGAGAGTCTTAAGAGTATTCTAACTGCCCTGAGAACTCTCTAAGATGCTTAATCACTATTTAATTAATACTTACCTAAGGTAAGTCTTGATTACCATATGGGTACCTACACATTCATTCTAGACCTGATGTGATTACCCATTCTGGAAGCAGGAGGTGCGCTGTGCAGGGTGGGAATTGTCAGGGTGATCATAGTTCATTTTTAGATGCTGCTTTAGAAATCTATAAATATGTAAAAGCACTGCACACTAGAATGTAGCGTACCTCTACTCAAAGTCAGGATACCACTGATAAGCCATGTCTTTTCATAAGTGTAAGTTGAAGTCGGTGAGCTGAAGAGTGGGAAAGTAAAGGAAGACAGTAAACCTACACTAAATTCATATTTCATTGGTAATCACTCATTGTCTCCTACAGAGTCATTTTAGTCAAATTATTTTAGTAATAATCTATTTGTTGTTGTCTTTAGTGTATGCTCCTGTGTTCCATTTAATTTATCCGAAATGACATATCTGACATGTTTGGGATCTCTTAAGGGTAACTAAATATTGAATATCTTCTAAGTCAACATAATAATTGTTTACACTTCTAACATTCCATCCTGATATATAAAATACTATAGAATAATAATATAGAATTTCATATCTCTGTTAAGAAAATTCTCCATATAATACTTTAACATATGGAGCTCAGTTGATATTGTTGGTTAAAGGTATGAGTGATACTCCAATAGATCTATCTTAATCTATTGGATTAGGAATGATTTCATTCCATGTTTAATGGGAAATTCATATTTACTTGTATTTGATACTTTAGAATTAATGTTTTATAGAAGTACTTTTTTAAAGCCTGACCAGAATTTTACCCTACTTGTATTTAAAGAAGAAAGAACATTAAATTTCACTCCCAAGTTTAAAAATAACATTCAGTGTTATCAGAGAATATGGTATAACTACTATAATCAAATTAAAAAAAAGAAGCAAAATTTTTCTTCCAACAATAACTTGAAATGGATTTAACATTCTTATCATTAAATACTAATGGCTTAAATAATACAAATAAAAGACCAAACTTACTAAAATATTTAAATCTAAATAGGCACAAGTAGTATTTCTCCAGGAAACGCATTTTAAGACTAATAATAGCCTTATTTGGAACCCTAAGGACTATACAGTCTTAGCTCAATCCTCCTATAGAACAAAGACAAAAGGAGTATCAATTCTCTGGAAGAAAAACATAATCACTCCAAAAGTTATTTATAAACATGAAGACAAAGAAGGTCTACTAACATTTGCTATAATTAAATTTAATAACAGAATATGGATCTTAGCTAATCTATGTTGGTTCCTAGGAATTGGAGCAGGAACGGTTAAAAACACCTACATTTTATTTCCAACAATTATAAAGGAAATCTTATACTGGGAGGAGACTTTAATTGTACCTTAGAAGCTTTTGAAACCACCAAGAAGTCTTTTTGCATAGCAACTATTTCAAAATCCTTAAAAAGATGGATTGATTCATTTCATTTAATAGACACTTTTAAAGTAAAAGATGATAAATCCTTATTATTTTCCCATAAAGACCATAGATTTGGAACACAAACCAGAATAGACAAATTATTCATAGTTCAAGATTTACAAACAAAAATCCTCAACTTCTCAATAGTTCCATGCCCCTTCTCAGATCATGAATCTCTGATAATGAAGCTCCAAATAGAGTTTAAACCTTCAATCCTCTCAACTAGAATTCCATCATATATCACGAAAATTAAAGAATTCAGACCCTGGATGTTAGAACTACAATTATTTCTTGAAATTAATAATACAACAGAAATCAGTAGATTCATGGTTTGGGACTCATTAAAAGCGTATTTATTTGGTAAGACCCTTAGCTGGTACAAAAACAAAGTTAGAGAGTGGGAATCTGAATCATTTGACTTGCAAACAAGACTCTTGACAGCAAAATCTAAAAAAAAGCACAATTGTCCAGAAGTCAAAAAAGAAATAGAGGAACTAAATAAAACATATAATGAAATTCTAACACACAAAACTTGTCTAGCCTTGGAAAAATTAAAAATAAACTCATTAGCCACCTCCCCCGATATCTACATAACTTATCTACAAGCATTAAAGTACAATCTAAAGCAAATAACATTAGTATATCATGAAAAGAAAGGGAAAAAAGTATCAGATATAGGAGACATCCTTGAAGCATTTTGGTTCCATTATATGGAACACTTCAAAAACGATTTAGATACCAACCAAATAAACTTAGATACAAACCTTATCAATATAAAAAAATTCCCAAAAACGTAAAACTAGACCTACAAAAACCTATATCCTACAAAGAAATTGTTGACAAGATAAAAGAAAGTAAATCTAACAAAACTCCAGGGATAGATGGTATAATTACAGAAATTTGCAACTCTTCCCTTCAACAGTAATCTCCCTTTTTCATAAACTTTGCTAGAAGTCCAGTCAAAAGCAAAGTACCACCATCATGGAAATATTCTTCCATAACACCAATGCTAAAAGATAATAAACCATCAGACCTTTGCACCTCATATATATCATTACTGAATAATGATTACAAAATATGCGTGTCAATCCTAGCTAACAGAATGAAAATCCCACTTTCAAAGACAATTAAAAATGATCAAACTGGATTTTTATATAACAGGCACACACATGATAATATTAAAAGGATACTTACTCTTATAGATTATGTGAATAAAGAAGATAGAGAAACACTTGTACTCGGATTAGACATAGAAAAAGCCTTCAATTCCCTCAACTGGGAATATCTATTTAAAACTTTAGCATTATTTGAATTTCCTCCTCCATCGTATTACTAAAAAAACATATATATTAATAACTTAGCCTACATTAAATTAGGTCCTTTCACCTCAGAATCTACCCATGTAACGAAAGGTACTAAACAAGGATGCCACCTTTCTCCTATTTTATTTACTTTGGCTATAGAAATATTTGCAGAAATATGCAATAATCCAAGAATAAAAGGAATAGAAGTTTATGACCAGTACATATCTAAAATAATGCTTTTTGGTGGTGGTGATATTTTATTAACCCTATCAAACTCGAGAGAGTCATTAGGAGAGCTAGAATAAGTAATGGTGAAATTTTATAAGATTTCAGGTCTACACTTTAATAGATCGAAATCAAAATTTCTATTTTTAAATAAGAAAAAAGAACTACAAGTTACAGATAAATCCATCATAGGAAAACAAGAACTTACGCTGAATTATTTAGGAAAAATGTTATGCAAAAATATAAATGAAACAATATTAATAAATTATAAAAACATTATTGAAACAATAAAAATATATATAGACAAGGAGAACAAAATTATATTAACTTTTGAAGACAGATTGCAATTAATAAAAATGGTCTTATTGCCAAAAATACTATATGTAGCATTAGCTATACAGTTAATTCCTGAAAGATGCATTCTTAAAGAAATAAACTCATGTTTAATAAAGCGTTTATGGTATCCCAAAAAGAATAGAGTAGCTCTAACTCATATTAGACCCTGGAAACAAGGAGGATTGAACTTCCCAGAAATAAAAATATATATAAGAGCATCTGTGCTTAAAACTACAATAGACGATAAACCCAAATTATTTTGCCAACTGGAAAGAATTAACAACGGCTATATTAATAAATTAATTTAATCTGTTAAAAAATTTAATAGTAGACAAATCAAACAAACCCTGGTACATACTATGCATAAGTATACAATATAATATAACAAAACCTTCTAAAACAACACTGATTAATCATTACATCAGTTCCTTTAGGAAACTTATCAATGCAAACATAGATCTAAAACTCTGGTTTGACCTTTTAACCCCATTTACCATCACTAAGAACTTTCCTCACAAAATATATAGGGAAACAATAATCTCCTGGGAACAAAATGGATTCTTATGCTGGTTTCAATTTGTAAATAAATTAAATGTTTTAGATATACATATGATAAAAACTGCTTACAATATTCCAACACAGGACTGGTTAACCTTACAAAGTATTCTAATATACACTCAAGATTTATGCAGATTAATTAATAATTCCTCATTTAAAGATATTCCAAATCGAATACGTTTTCTGTATAAATTTATATATAATACTTGTGAAAAGAAATATTCCATTTCAAATCTATATAAAGAGTTAATAACATATAAAACAATTCCCAAACCATCATACTGGGAGTTCTTAACAAAAGGTCAGTCATTGCAGTTAACAGAAGAAATTAAAAAACATCTTACTATCAGTTAATTACATCTCTAACACACAGTACTGGAAAATATTTAACTGAAAATACTTACATAGAGCATTTTTAACACCAGATAGAATTAAAAAGATCAGTACTACTACTACAAATGTGTTTTGCTGGAAGTGTGAAAAGTCAAATAAAGCAGACTGGATTCATATTTTTTATGAATGTAATAAAATTAAATCATATTGGAATGGAATCAGTCATTTTTTACAAGCTTTATTTAATGAATCCTTTACCTTAGCTAAAGCATTGCTTATACTAAATGTAAATGAAGGTCCCTACCTGAATAAGACAATTATGTATTTGTTATGGACAATACTTGCTATATCTAGGAAATGCATAACCAGAAGGTGGAATTCAAATACACCCCCAACCTTGGAAGAATTCTACACTTTACTGAAGAAAACTGCATTGATGGAAATAAAAATCAAAGAACTTCGAATCTATCCCAGGATTGGTAAATAATCCTTGGAAGAAAGTTATATCTTTGTTGGACACTGTAGAATAATCAGTAGTGTATCTCTGATAACTGATCTGTTAATTCTATATTTAATAACATACAGTGTATATAACTGAAAGTCAGGCTATGTATATAGATGTTTAAAATGTTATTTCAAGATATTATGTAAATGTTATTTTAATTGAAAATAAGAAAAAATGAGCAAAAAAAAAAATCAAATGCTTCTACTTAACCTTTCTTTAGTCCTTTCCATCTTAAGGTACCATACTTCAAAATGAATAAAATTTCTTTCTATAGAAGTCTATCCTAGGGATTCATAAACAGCCCCACTGCTTGTGTTTAAGGGCTGCAGCAAGAAGAACCTGTTTTAGAGATGTGGCACTATCATATTCAGAGACACATTAGCCACAATAAGGAAAGATCTCATTACTCACTCATTTTCATGTCCTTTAATTGCTGTTAATTATCGTGAGTGCAAATGATTATTTTCTTGCAGTAGTTATTACTAGCAATCAATACGTTGACATCCCTTCCTTATTCAATCACACACAATGCTACCTGTCCCTGTGTTGTCAAAATGTCTCTGATGTCTCCTTTTTCCTACCCTGCTAAATTACGGATAAATGCAGTCAGCCATGACTGCCAAACACTAGAGTTTCACACTTCATATCCACCAGTAAATGCATAGTAGAGCAAAAACTGTTATACTAGTGACTTTCTAAGTTTATATGTGGAATAATTACAATTTGTCCATTATTCTGTAACTGACCACCATTAATATGGCCTTTATTTAAACCTCTTGTACTTAAAGTTTGAAAGGTATGACACATGTCTCTCTCCCTTTTAACTCATAAACTGTCGTCGGCATTGATTAATGCCGGGACCCTAAATTAAGGTTCAAAGTCCCCTCCACTTGCACTTATTTATTTTTTTTGCGCTACATTATACCACTGATGTCTAAGGATGGCACAGATGACTAATACACTGTGTGGGAGGGTATAGGGTTGGAATCCTTTTAGTGCCATTAAAACAAGCTATTTAAACTTACAATATCCATGGTGTCCGGTGTTCTCCTAACACACATTATGTGTAAGTGCCATTAAGGCATTAGGTTAAAATGTAATCCCTGGTGGCTAGTGTCCCCCAATCCAGTTTTGCAGCTATTGTTCATTAGTCAAGGTCTGTGTGGAGGTAAGACAGCAAATATACCCACTCACCCACAAATATACACATGCACGTACGCATTTACACACACACATACCCACACAGATTGACACATTTATTCCATACACAAACAAATGCACTGCCATCTTCCCACCTGATCACACTCAGGGACACATTCATCCATTCTTGCACAAACACTGCCAACACACACACACACACACACACACACACACACACACACACACACACACACACACACACAATTGATGAACACAGTTTTTTGGCCATATTCATTGATATGAGTAATTAGGAGTAAATACCAAATTGCAGACAGTTCCATGGCAAATCACATGGCTAATTAGCATAGGTTCCTCCCCTTGAATGCCTCATTAGCATACAGCATGGCCACAGAGACAGCTTACCAATGCTGCTATGTCTTGTTGCAAAAGCACTTGTGTCTCTGAATATAAAAAAGTAACGGTAAGGTGCCTTCAAGAAAATGTTTCTAAATTTATGCGTGTGTGTGTGTAAACATATGAGAATACAATTAACAGTAAGTTGAAACTAAATAGTAAAAGATGCAAACAACTCTTAGTCCTTATTATGACACTTTAAACATTGTTCTACCAGTAGACTTTCTAGCCTAGATAATCTAAAGAGTGGGTACATTTAAGTGTTCCCTTAAACTATGTCTAAAATTTATTTTTGTAACGACTTTATAAAATAAATTACAATGACATTTAATAGCACATATAACTCCTTCTAAATAACATGAAAATTCACTTGCATATACATTTTCTGTTATTAATCAAAGAAAAACCTGAAAGAGCAGAGTAGCAGGAGCTTGTACAAAATAGTGCCAAAATAAACTGATTTATTATTTGTAGTAGTAATATTAGTGTAGTACAATAACAGAAATACATATCCTATAAAACAGATATCTTTTTTGCCTCTATTTGCTTTAGAAAATGAAAGCACTCCTGCATTTCTTAGTGTGCTTTAGTTTTCATCTTAAGTTTTATATGTCAAAATAACAATGCTTTGCCACTTTTGAGGCATCCAATGAATGTAAATCTATTATTTGTAATTGCCACAGTGGCCTGTCCAGTGATTGAAAATGGTCAGAGAAGAACTCAGTTACAAAGTAAATAAATGATGGAGAGATAGAACGAAAGAAAGAAACAAACTAAGAAAATAGGTAAAAATGTGACAGCATGTGGCTGGTGTTTCTGGAATCAACCTAAATGTCTTATGTAGAGATATATAATCACATATTCCTGAGATGAGCTGGAAGGGAATTTAAAATACGGCACATGAAGAGAGTTAAATTATTGCTTTCCTGTGTTTCATCCCATCTGTTGATGGGGTTAGAGTGTGGTGGATAAACTGCTTTGCATCAGGGATAATCAGACTGTGAGATTTAAGGTACAAGACAAGGGAAGAACTGTTGTGGCATCCTTGTTGTTCCTCCACAACAGTTATTGTCTAACTATGAATAATCAGTGGATGTTTTTATTAATGTGAGATGTTATTATTAAATCTAGTCAGTTTAAATTACAGAAGCAAGACCCCCTCTCTTTTATAGTAACATTTATCTTTGAAAAACATTTTATTAACTTTTATAGATGTATGTCCTACAGTCTGTGATATGGAGTTCCACCTTCATCACCAGCAGGACTAAGACGAAAGCTTTCTAGGCTACTAGCTGATACACTTACCCACAAGTGAAGGTCCTTCTGCACATCTCTTTTGCTATGTGCTTAGAATGTTGTCTCGCTATTAATGCCCCAGCCTGCTTCAGAATTTTCCTTTAAATTTGTGTGAAGGAGTTGCTTAATTTTACTTACATTTGTCTTATCCTGAGATATTGTTGGCACAGAGGGTTAAGACTGTGAGCTGTAGTTCCTATAGTACAGGTTTGATTCCCTCAGCCCTTATTTGCCTACAGTGTAACCTTGAGCATGTTGGTTAACCAGACATTGATCACAGGTCACCCCTGAAATTCAGAACGTTGTGTCCAGTGGGGTTGCCTGGTTAACAAATGTGTGTTACTACTGATATTGTTGAGACAGTTCAGTTTGTATTATTCTTTTCAGTTTCAGAGTGTTTATGACGTCACCTAACCCACAGAGCACTTTTTCCTCTTAATTTTTTTTTTTACCTGTAATTAAACCTTTGCACGGCAACAGTTGTATCTTTTGTACAGCAACACTATTTTTGTTTACTGGTCTAAAACAAATGATGTTAGTATTTTACTAACCTGACATTTTTTACACTTTACCTGTTGGTTTGTTTGGTTTCTCATTGTTTAATGGGATTGTCTTTATTAAGTAAAAATGGTTTCCTTTAAGCAATGTTTTTTTATTCCTTTTTTTGCAACATGGATAGTAAAAAAAAATTGGAAAAGTGCAGATTCATGAAAAGAGTCCAACTCAGAACAAAAATTGTAGCTTTTAAGTTCTCTACTTTTAGGAGTATTGAATAAAAATTAGCTGTTATTGGAAATGGTGAAAAGCAATTCCACTGTTATGTCCTTGAGGTTTTAATGTTTTAAGTCTGTCTTGAACAAGGATATTGGGAGGCATACATATTTCCATACAGTTTATCTGGAGTAGGGGGTGGAATCCGGCAGGCAGTAGGCATCTCGTGGTATCGTATTCTACACGGAACTTAGAGTAGCTCGCATGTGTGCTCAAGCTCTGCTTTAAAAAATAAAAACATATCTTTTTTGTCTCCAGACTGTTTTAAAAACAGTCCAGAATGGGAAGACTGCAGGCATCGATGAAGATCCCCAGAAGTCATTGCAGTTTTAACTGCAAAAAATAGGAAGCTGACTGATGTGAGTGTGAAGTCAGCAGCCTGTCACATACATGATGCGGCTGCTAATTAGTCCTGTTACTCTCACGTTCTCATCCCGTGCTTCAGTTGCAAAGGAGAGAGAGAGAGTAGAGAAGCAGTGATTAGCTTTGTGTGTAGGGTAAGTTCACATTTTTCATCCTGGCAGGCTAACCAGATACTTTCTGCATTTTTTTTCCTGGCAGGGTTAGCCAGATACTAGTGGTCTGTGTGGGTTCAGGCGCCTAGGCAGCGATACATTTTCCTGCGAAACATTTTGGCTGGGGACACATGGCTGAAGTGACATTCAGCTGCGGAGAAATATGTCTGTTTGTTTTCCCCCTGTGAATTTGGTTATTGAAGTTGTAGGTATGACAACACATTCTTCTCTTTGCCCACAGGGAATTTGCAAACAGACATATTTCTCTGCAGCTGAATGTCACTTCAGCCATGTGTCCCCAGCCAAAATATATCGCAGGGAAATGTCTCGCTACCTAGGTGCCTGAACCCGGTCTGTGTGTTTAGGGGCTGGTGATGATTTTTTTTTATTATATGATATCCTGGCAAGGTTAACCAGATACTAAGAAAGCAATGTGTTTTGGGTCTGTTGAGGACTTTCATTTTTTAACATAATTCACTGGCAGGGTCAACCAGATTCTAGTGGTCTATGTGTGTGTGTGTGTTTTTTTTTTACATATAATATCCTTGACAGGGTTAACCAGATATAGGAAGGTAATGTGTTCTGTGGAATGTTGATGATTTTCTTTGTTTAACATAATACACTGGCAGGGTTAATATCCCGGCAAGTGTCAAAGATATACTAGGTATGCAGTGTGTTTTGGGGGTCATTTGTGGATGACATATATATATATATATATATATATATATATATATTTTTTTTTTTTTTATTTGTTTTGTTAACCTAATATCTTTTTGCAAGGTTAGTCAAGATACATTAGGATGGTTTATTGATGTTTTATTGTTGAACCAAACTTAAGTAAGATTGCATGCAAGTTCCTGGCTGTGTGATGTGAAAGTCTTTTATTTTCATTATTTTAAAGATTGTAGGCTCAAACTCAAAGCAGATTCTCTGAGCAGGCAGTTAGGATGGGAGCAATGTCTATGTGCAAATGGAATGACTGCAGTTCTGGCTTGCTTTGCAAGAGTATTGCTCATTTGAGTGAACTAAGAACGACCACAAGCTCTGAACTCTGAGTACTGTTTATGTAAAAATAAAAAAAGAATATTTACCTTTATGACAGTATAATTTTTTTGTTTGTTTTTTTTAAACTCACAAGAGGAAATCAGATAATGTGGGTGGGGTAGACAGTGGAGACTGGGGCTACGGTTGAAAGAAGCAACTTTTCCTAATGTTTACTGTTGTAATTCCAGTTTTGCAAAACTGTAATACTTTTCTGTCTGAAATTTAAGATGTTCATGTATATACTGAATATTTATTTAAACATGTTTGTAATATGTTGGAGCTGTTCTCCCTGGACATATGCTGTGAAAAGTGTTTTTGTTTTTTTTTTGTTTTTTTTACTAAAGCCATTTGCAGAAACCTGGGTAAACAAAAGTAAAATAAATAAAATTATACGTAAATTTGGCTGGCACATATGAGCTGTAATTAATTTTTCTGTCAACATAATGAAAATAATGCAAGTTTGCAACCCAGCTGTTACTACTTTCTACTTTAATCCTGACAGGGTAAAAAGCAGCTAATTTAGTAAGATAATGGAGGGTATTTGTGAATGAAATTAAGTTGACTGGCCTTGCTGTTTACTCTTGTAACTGTGGCTTTGCAAGATTAATGTGTATTTGGGTAAAGTCGGCTGTCATACATGCCTGTAACTACTGTTTCTGTGCAACAGAGTAAATTAATGCAATCATTACTAAAGCATATACTTTAGCTCGGCAATTGATAAGATGGCTGTTTGTGGATGAAATGCTTGGCACTGTAGCTTTGGTGAAATAATTCTAGCTTTGCAGGACTAATGTGTATTTGGGTGAAACAAGATAGAATGCAAACCCTGACTATTTGAATGCGTCAGTTCAATACAGACATTATTACTGATGCTGGTAAAGCCAAACCACCTACTTTTGGGTTGGTAATTGGTATGGGGGGATTGTTTGTAAGTGAAATGTGTTCCTAATATTTACTGTTATAATTCTGCCTCTTCAAGACTGCTGTGCATTCAGATAAGCTTACTGGCATTTGGGACTATTTGATAATGTATTTCTGTTTAAATGGTATACATGTGTGGTGTTTTGTATGTTTCTGTGTGTGTGTGTGTGTGTGTGTGTGTGTGTGTGTGTGTGCATGCGTGCATATGTGGGCATGTGTGTGTGTGTGTGTGTGTGTGTGTGTGTGTGTGTGTGTGTGTGTGTGTGTGTGTGTGTGTGTGTGTGTGTGTGTGTGAGATTAGGGTAAATGGGAAGATTTTTGTTTTTTGACCTACGAAGATGGACTTTTCAAATGAAATGCTCCCATTGCTTCATCATGCAAGTAATTACCATCCTACTGTATGGTTGTAAATAATCCATTCAGTGAGCAGCATTGTGAAAGGGGTGTGGCTTATTCAGCAGTTTAAGAAGTGCATGGACAGCAATATGTTGATGTGGGTGTGGCTTGTTGGGGGCAGCAGTCTGTGAGCTGTGGATACAAATCCGAAAATCTTGCCTGCACCCCTGCTCTAGAGGTCAACTTCTTTAAGTCCAAAAATGGAAGCTGTGATTGAACAGGCTACATCTAAACAAAGAAAAGGTAAAAGCAAGCATAAGACAAACCAAGCTGTATCTGACTAGGTTAAAGATTCTTCTACTGGCCCAGATCCAAAAGGAAAACAGGACTGATGATACTCCTTTTATCTCTTATCCAACTTGAATGGATACACTTCCTATCATACTGGTTTCTCAGAGCTTTCCTTTTACCTGTCATGTAACTGATAGTGTCTTCTCTGCTTCAGAAAAAGTAAAAAATATTTTAGTGCCTTTCATATCTTTTCCTTCTAGGTCTATCAAGTGTATCTGAGGGGTAGCAGGCTGGTATAATGGTTAAGGTGTTCTTTTTTCAGTCCCAAGGTACAGGACTTGACTCTTACTTTTGAAAGGGAAATTGGCTAGGCTTAAAATGGCCCACAGATTCAGCTAGCCTAGTACTCACCTATGAACCTTAAGCATAATGAGATTATAAAATGACATTGCAGGAATTTTCAGTGGGCCAAAAGATGTCTCAGGACTCTCTGGCACATTTGGCAATTAGAAGTGCCTTTAAAGTGTTTCAGTACTTCCATTTTATCTCTCCATGCTTGGCCACTAACAACTTCTCATCCCTATGAGATAAGTGCTGGGCTCAGTATCAGTTTCATCATTGATGACTGTGACTACAAAGTCATTTGGGGTTTTGAAGCAAGACCTCCATCTTTAAAGTCAATGGCATTGACGTTGATGTCCCCTGCACAGTTGCTATCAGTGATGGGATAATCTTTTGGTACTGGGACTTGGGAGGAACCCTTTGGTGTCAGTAGTGACCTTTCTGAGGACTGACTTTCCCATCACTGAAGTCAGCCATTCAGACTTCTGTTTCACTGCATTTGATGCCAACGGGTCTATATTAGATAATCAAACTTTCAAAAGTTCGACTGTCATATGTTCGACACCATATGATCAAACTTTTAAAAGTTCGAACATCTAATAAAAAAAAAAAATAAGCTACCTGAACATTTTAAGCAGGGGTGGCTGCACCCCCCGCTCTTTAAATATACCAACTCTGAGATCACACTACAGTGCAGAAAAGGAAAATCTTCCCATTCCACGCTGTACGGAGATCTCCGTTAAAATGTTCGAACTTTCAAAAATTTGATCATATGGTGTCAACCGTATGACAGTCAAACATTTGAAAGTTCGATTACCTAATATAGACCCGATGCCAAGCTCAGGGCTAAATGGTTTGTCAGCTACACATATCAAACAAGTATTGAATTGATATCATCTGTCACTCTTGGCTATCTAGGTTCCTGCCTCACTTATTAAGAGTTGCCTCTGTCACTCCAGAGGATGGTGCCACTATTAATGTGAATTATTTCAGTATAGAATCCTTTATGCTTGTCTTCCTGTGTGCATGCAATAACTTTGGCCAAAGACCAATCCGCGACTGCTAGATTTAACATATACCATCTCTTTGGCAAAGACAGAGAGATTACAAGGATGCTGTTGGAAGTTTTTGTTGTCTGTTGTCAAAACCAATCCCATTTTTTCTCCTCTGAATGTTAATTACAGAGGAAGACAGGAAATGAAGAGGCAGCTGAATTACAGGACTCTGTAAAGGAGTCACCTGTCCTGGATATAGAGAAGGATTTCATTCTCAGTTATCTCCCTTGAAGATGCCAAATTTGAGAAATCTTGAAAAGAATAAGGCAAAAGGTAGCATAATGCAGAAATCCTACTTTCTCTTCTGACTGTATCTTACAGGAGGCTTTCTGATCCCGACAACACTCTTTCTGAGTGGTTCTGCAGTTGTCAAAATGGTAGAAGTAGTAGTTAAAATAGCTTGGGAAAATGTTGATGTCAGGGCACCTATTTCAAAGAGGCCAGACAAGATTCCCCCCATAGTAGAAGTATATGAATACCACCATGGGTCTCCCTTGAAGAAAGGCTACTAGCCTAATGAGACTAACCCAGTTGAAATAAAAATAAATCAATAAATAAATAAAACTGAGATTCTATAAGGAGGCAACAAGTTGTAACAGCTTCCTAAATTTCCAGGTGGTAAAAATTATAAGCATAACCTGCTTCTTCCAGGGCCTACGGCATATATACTGATATCATGCTTGATTACTCCACAGTGCAGATTACTATGGGTAATCATTCTCTCTACTTTTCTTCATGGATGGATATTACAAGGGAATGTGAGTCAGGATAATATCTAGTGGTTAAATAATCTAGTTAAGCACCTCTCCAAGCCCCAGCATCTTTCCACTCCAGATAACTCACCCTGCCAATAAAGTACAGTATGAAAGCTGGAGTTAAAGCTTCTTCAGAAATTAGCCATTCAAGAAGTCGCACAAGAACAGAAATGGTTAGTATATATCTCAAGATTCATTTAAGTTCCAAAGAAAACCAGGAATGCCTGGCATATGCTTAGGTTGAGTGGTTAAAGTCAGGTCATCCCAAATGTATTCTTTCCCTCTGGCTTTGTGGAATAGAAGGGGTAAAGTCCTGGCTAGATCTCAGACAATGCAAGTTTGATTATCAGCTCATGCTATGGAAGAGCCAAGCAGAGGTGGATGGAAAATGTGTGGATACGTATTGCTCATCTTGAGGGGATGATAATGAGGTTGATGGCTGGCTCACCTTACACTACAGTGCTAGAAATGGAGGCCTTAGTGACAGAAGGAAGGAGCCAGTATAGGGAGGGAGGTGCACTTTGCTTACCTAAACTGATGATGATAGCCCTTTTCTTCTTGCATGAGAAGGAAAAGTATATATGCATAGGATAGCGGGTTGTGAGTAGTCTGTGCAGTGATGCAGGTGCACAAAATAACACCAGGGAGAGACAGAGAGAGAGGTAACAACACAAACAAAATGCCTTAACTTTTATGATGCTGATGGTGGCACAGATTCCTTTCTGTCAGCTTGTATGATTGCCCTTCCAGATGGCACTTTCCCTAGTGCAGCTGAGTGTTTAACACTACTACGACTAATGAGTCTGAGTCCTGTAGGAGAAGCTTTATAGTTGGCAAGCATATGCAGTCCATACTTCCTTATCTGTCTAGAGGACAAAGGCTGTGTTCATTTGATATCCAAAATGCCTGCCTGTGCATTAAGTTCAATCAGGAGTTCAGAAGAAGACTATCTTTCTGGATAAAATCCACTCCCATGAAATTCTGTTCACTTTCATTTGGGTGTTAACAGTGGCCCATCTGTCATTACAGCAATGTGCCAAGATGATTCCATACCTGGACATATGTCTCTTACCTGCTTTGAAAATGGGTAGTCTAACTGCAAGTAAGAATTTTTTTAGTTTAAATTTGGTTCATTCTTTGGTATTCTCACTGAACACACTGCAAAGCCACATATGCTGACAAATACAGAAGTTCACATTCATCAAATGCACTCTGGGCATTCTGTCTTGCAGGGACTTTCTTGGCTTCAGCACTAGCCTGCCAATAAAGAGTATTGTGACACTGATCCTTCAAGCTCAAATGGTTCCATCTTCTCTTTTACTCACAAACTTGACCCTCATGTGGCTATGACTTATATGGTCCGTGATGTAAAAATTTATAAAGACTCTCAAGATTCAGTGGAGTCAACCTTAAGATCCAATATCTCTACCTGTCAGCATTCCCAAAACCCTGGAAGGAACATTTGAGTTGGCAGCTGTATGAAATGAGAATCATTGAGTGGACCCTTTCTAACTTTCGCCCTATTTGTGATGGTCATCATGGATGGTCTATTCTAGGATGTGGCATTATCAAACAGAAAATAGTTCTGATGACTCATCTGATGAGTAAGCCTCACCCTGACCTTGTCTATCTTCAGTTAGTCAAGCGTTTATTCCATCTCCAATGATGCACATGTTCTTTATAGTCAGTCTGTGTTGCCCAAATCTCCACCTCTACCCAGAGGTCACACAGGAGGAAAACTTATGAAATTGAATGCACACAGTAGACTACAGACAAAAGCACAAATATATTTACTGCCCTTCCTCCTGCAAAATGTCATTAATTTCCCCAGATTTCTGCACCTGTTCCATTACTTATGTATTAAAGTTCTCTTAACAGCCATTTCTAATTTCTACAGGAATGTTCAATATTTATTTATTTTTGGCCGCATTAAACATTACTTCTTAAAAGTGACATTTTTCTTACATCTTTCTGTTCAAGACCCCATTTGAATTGTCACTTTATTCTTCCCTTCCTCCATTTGAAGATGCAGCTGAAGTTGATTTGAAGAATCTATTTTGGATGTCTGTCTTCCTATTAGCTGTTACTACTGCAAGAAGAATTTCTAAGATCCATACCAAATGATAGAATGTTCTTGAGAGCATATCTACCTTTAAAACTCAGAATAGATATCAAGGCTAACCTTATGCAGTCTAATATACCTGCCTGTCTTCTTTCCAATTTGTTTTAAAAAGGTGAATATTTGCTACACTGTATTTATTTACACAGGAAGCTCAGATTAGATTTTGCATGCACAGAAATAAATTAGAGAAAAAAAATCTTAACTATTTTTCTAAGATGAAATTGTATTCAGAATTTTAATTGACTGCATGCAAGTGGATATTTATGTGTACTATGTTCTTCCCCCAGAGATATAGTAAACTTTTATCATCAGACCATAGTTACTCCAGTAAAGCACTAGCTACCTCTTAAACCTTAAGTCAGAACTGTCATTCTGAGTGATACATGTCCAACACCTACATGGGCATTACTAAATAATTTTGTAGCATGTTATAAGCTGGATGTGATCTTTAGATCCAGGTTATCCAATGGAACCTCAGCTAAGAGGAATGCAAAGGGATAAGCTTGGATTGCTTTCCTTCATGCTGATGAAGATGAAATTCCACATCTCAGATATAAAACCTCTGTGCTCTTGTACAAGATCAGGATGAAGAGTTGCACCCAGACACCTTTCCACTCCCACAGTTGTATTAGGACTTAGAAGGCTATCTTTTGTCAGTAATTTTCTGATTGTTCCCAGCATTGTCACTATATCTTCATAGTTATAATTCTTACCCCAAATCAGTGTGGGCTAAACAAGATCTGGGGGTCCTTCTTTACATAGGAATATGGGTAAGGGATGGGCAGTAGCTTGAGAAAGTTTAAGATGACAACCTTCTCTTACTGATTGACAATTCAAACTTAGTATTATCCTAACTATGTAGCTTTTAGAATTTTTAGTCAATTAATCTGAGATCACTGTATGTCTGTATTAAGGAAATAATATATTTCTACACTTTGCAGTTAGATATGAAAAGACTTCCAGGAAACATTATTTTAAGTTTTAAATGCCAAAGACTTTAAATATAATAAGTTTATATTTAATAATTATGGGCTGTTCTTATATTATTAATAATACATTCTTTAAGTTGAGAAACTAAAGACCTAGCTACAAAAAATCGTTTCAAGATTTCTAAATATTAGAAGCTGTTTCAATAGAATATTCTGTTCTGTTTCTTATTAAACCACAAATATTGCCTAAAATCTTTACTTATTACTTATAAGTTGTGTTTTCAATGAAACTAACACCTAAATCCTTCTTTTTAAGATTCAACTTGCTTGCAACATAGTAGTTATTAGAGTTATTAGCATTCGCAGGAGGGATTTTAATTAGGACGTTTAGATAAATTCAAGAATTGTGTTTTTATTTTTCTATGGAAGGATGCCTTTTCTTGATTGACTATAGTTTACTTTGTAGTTTTTAAATTTGTCATGTACATTGTTCCTGGGGGAGAGGGTGCATAATGGTTAAGATGTTTACCTACCAGACAAAATGTGCAGAGTTTGATTCTCATGAAATGGAAATTTACTAGGCTTAAATAGCCAATAAGGGCAATTAGCTTATTACTTCCATGCACACCTATGAACTAATTCATACTTTATTTATTAATTTTAAAACTTTTTAATAGGGGATCATATTTTAGTCTGTACTGTTGTTTACCCATTGAATGCCTTAATAATAATATTATCAGTCTTTTTTCTTTGACTGATGCATTATTTGTGACATACAGCCGGCATTTAATATCTGAGCAGTGCAACTTCTTAAGAATATTCTCTAAGATTATTTTATCTACTTTCATTACTTAACATTTAAACTATGTAGGGTATTCCACGATGGATAATTAGTTTGAAACTTGTAATAAAATCTGTTTCAAACAGGAATCAAACCTATTTTTTATTCATCATTAATGGTTTTATTACCCTTACTGCCATATTCACTTTGGGCTGTATTTTTACCTCCCATTAAACAATATTTAGTATATAGAATCCAAAATTACTTGCTTTCCTAATAAATCTTGGACAGTCTTTAGAAATTATTTAGGGCATTGGAAATGGATGAATTGACTTTTCCATATTTAGCAACACACACACACACACACACACACACACACACACACACACACACACACACACACACACACACGTCTATGTACCTGCCCATATATCTATATCTATCTATATATATATAGCTCTACTATCAAAATGTTGATGTTCAAAACAAATTCTGTTTTGAATGTTGAACCATAATGCCAAATCCCTGCATACTAATTAGGTCTATGTCAAATCTGATGAAAAAATTCAGCAGTCGACATTTAGATGAAATAGTGAACGTGATGTCCGCATAGGAGCTAAGGTAAGTCTAGCCCCTACCTTGCAAATTCACTGTTTTGCAGGGGGGCAAGCCCACCTGCACCCCCTGCTAAATAAATATTCCAACTCCAAGATTGCACTACAGTGAGGAAAGGGGTGGATTTTCCAGTACACACTGTACTGCGATCCGCACTCCTAACATCGAGGGTCGTATCAGCAAATGCACAGTGGCATTGGCTGATACAAATGACTCGCTCAAGTAATATTCGGCAACACCTAAATCATTCAGCCCTGTTTCGACACTCCTGTGTTCGCCGAACGTTACTTTAACATTTTGACAATAAACTATATATATATATATATATATATATATATATATATATATATATATATATATATATATTTATAGATATATTATATATATGGGTCTACCTGAAAACGGTGACAGTGCAGAACGCCGACAATGAGATAACCGACACAAAAACACCGAAAAAAAAAAAAGTTCAAAAACACGAAACTTCACATGCCCGACAAACCAAAATCCCGACAACCAACAAAACAAATACCTTTCCCAAAAAACACACACACAACACAAGCACACCAAAAACCTTACAAACCTACACTAAACCTTACAAACACAACTATCTGTGCACTAACCTTAACCCAGTCCCTAACCCTAAGGTCCGTCACTATCGCACACTTACCTTACCTGCACCCTAACCCTAACTCACTTAATCCGCCCCAACCCTCAAGTTCATCACTATTGCACACTTACCATACCCGCACCCTAACCCACTTAAACCGCCCCAAAACCTAAACTCCGTCCCTGTCGCACACTTAGCTTAACATGTCTGTGTTCTCAGCATCGGAATTCTCAACTGTTGGTCTTCTCCATTGTCGATCTTCCGGTGTCAGTGTTCTCGTTGTCGGCGTTCTGCATTGTTGGCGTTTTCAGGTAGACATATATATATATATATATATATATATATATATTTATATATATATATATATATATATATATATATATATGTATATATATATATATATATATATATATATATATATATATATATATATATATATATATATATATATATATATATATATGTGTGTGTATATATATATATATGTATATATATATATGTATATATATATATATATATATATATATATATATATATATATATAGCTATAGATATATATCTATACACAGACACACACACACACACACACACACACACACACACACACACACACACACACTTATATATATTTATTAACATTTGATTACTGGTAAAGTCCGACTGGGTGGAAGCCTGTTTCTGTGGAGGACTGGGGAGAAGAGTTCCAAATTACTACAAAACATTTTAAGAGTAATTTTACAAACTTCAGAAACAAAATAAAAACATTTCTAGTTTAAAATAATTATAACAGTTTAGACATAATATAAAAACATTTTGGTTAAAAATCTGTACAATGCATATGACAATCATTTAATATTTAGAGAAACTCTAGACAGTTTGTAGAGAAAGTAGAGATAAATTAGTCTAATACAAATATGAATTGCAATATGAGGTGAGGGAAAAACAGGCCTGTGTTATATTTAGAGAGAAAGTCAGGGAAGTGAATTAGATAACAGTAAGGAAGTAAGTGAAGAAGAGAGAGTAAGGAAGTATAAGGAATAAGATACTTGTTCACATTTAGGGATATAGTTTATCCTGGATTTGAGCAACAACATTTTAGCTAGGAAGTCTTTCAGGGTGGTTTTGTAAGATTGGAGGGAAATTATAGACCTGATAGATACAGGTAAGGAGTTCCAGGTCTTAGCAGCATTGTACAAGTACAGACAATGCCCAACAGATTTGCTAGGCTTGTAGGCAGACACAAGTTTTTGGATACTAGATCGCAATGACTAATGGGGAATATAGTTGTGTAAAATGTATTTTAGTGCTGGACAGGCAGATGGATGCTAGATAATTTTATATGTCATAAGAAGTTGTGTATATGTTAATTGATGTGGCAGTTCTAACCAATTTAGTTTTTTTTATGAAAGGGGTGTGTGCTGCAAATTTAGCAATTTTGTTATAGCATTGTTCAAGTTTTAATTTTTGTGAATCTTGAAGGTTAGTAAAAATGGAAGTACCATAAAGAAGGGCGGGGAGGAGATAAGTAGTGGCAAGTGTAGTTTCACTTGCATCAGTGATAATGTTTTTGACTCTATAAAGCATCCTTACTTTTTGATGAGTTTTTCTTATGCAATTTTCTATATGCAGGTCAAATGTAAGATTATCATCTGCTTATCATGCCTAATAGTTTGCTATGAGAAGTGACTTCAGTAGTTGTATTATCAAGGGAAAGGACTTTAAATTTAGTTTTTTTTTTTTTTTTTTTCATGAGAGAAGGATTTGGGGAAGAAGTAGTAGTTTGATCCTTTTTGGATTGAGCATGAATTGTGAGTTATGAAGCCATGTTTCAGTGACTGTTAAAGTGTCTGAGTAGTTTTTCTGGAGTTGTACCATTTTATCAGATGTGCAAATGAGTGGAATCTTCTGAATATTGTATTAGAGTGCCCAGTCATATGGAAGTGCAGAGGATGTTGGTGAAAATGTTAAAGAGTAGGGGACCATAAATAAAGCCTTGTGGTACAGCAGTGGTGACTGGGAAGTAAGGGGAGCGCATGGAGTCCATTTTACTGACTGATATCTATTGAACAGGTAACTTTTGAACTAAAAAAGGATGAGCTGAGAGAGACCCAGTGAGGACATTTAAAGTAGAAGTTTGCTGTGACAAACTGCGTTGAAGTCTTTAGACAAGTATAGAAATAAGGAAGAGATTAGTTTGCCATTATCTCTAGCTTTAGTGACTGTATCTATATAGTTTAGAAGGGCAGTGCTAGTACTACAGGAAGGACAAACGCCACGTTGTGTGGGGATAGGAGTTCTTCCTGCATGAGATAGTCTAGCAATTGTTTTTTGAATGCATTTTTCAAGTATTTTGACAAGGGGAGATAAGATTGCTATAGGTCTAAAGTTATTAATATCCGTTGAATTTCCTCCTCGGTACAGAGGAAGAATGTGTGACTTTTTCCAGAGAGAGAGAGAATGTAGGATTCCTGAACTGATGTATTTGTAAGGATGGAGACAGGATAGGCAATGCTATTGGCTGCTACCTTTAGGTACTCGCTTGGAAGGTCATCAGCTGAAGAAGAGAACGGTTTTAGTTTAAGAGTAGTTTAATATAGGATGTGGGCACAGGTTTCAAGGTGAAAGTGGATATGGTGATATATGGCTGTTGGGCAGAGAAGGGCTTAGATCCTGACAAATCCTTAGTTAGAGATGCTATACTATCTATAAAATAACAGTTAACTGTATTGCAGTTTTGAGCGCTAAGTTATTAGAAGAGGGGTTTGTGTTGAATTTTTGGCCGCAATAAGATTTCTTTAATGAATGTCCAAAATTTTTTAGGGTTATGTTTATTATTATTCAGAAAGTTATTACAGTATATTTTTTGTCTTCACTTATTTGTTTGTTAGTATGCTTGGGAAGCATTCTGAATTTTTCAACATATTGAGGTGTTTTATATGTTTACAATTCTTTCCATGCTTTTTCTGTATCCTGAATTCGCATTCAACTCTTTTTGGAAGCCAAATTGCATTATTTGTTTTCATTCTCTTCCTTATAGGAGGTGCAGGGTTATTTAGGATACTTATAAAAGTTCTAATGAATTCAATTTTAGCATCATCTGAAGGGAGGATTTTTAGGAAGTTCCAGTTAATCGATGTAGTAATGAACATTTCTGGGTTGAACTTGGAAAGGTTACGTGCTGTTTTATAAATATACTGTTTAATTGGATATGTGAGATGTCTCGTTGTATAGACTAGGAGATGATCACTGAGAGAGTATGACTTTGTACCTGTGATGGAGTATTTCCTAGGGTCTGATACTAGGATCCAGTCTAATAGAGAATTTGATGTCTTACTATAATGTGTGAGGCTATTAATTAGTTGTGTGAAACCATAGAAGTTCCACACTCAGTTCAGTTTATAACTGAGATCAAACAATTTATAGCCAGCACAAAGCAATTAACAAACAGATGCAAGTAAAACAGATTTACTATCATTTCCTGAGACAAAATAACTGGCATATGCAGTATAGTCTATGGTCAAGCAAAAGGGGACAGTGACCAACTTAGTAAGAGGTTCTTAGAGTGCAAGGAATATTTCACAGACAATTACAGTCATAGAGCAGGCATACATCATACCACAACTAATAAGAATGAAAGCGTACTATTCCCAATCCACCAAGGTTTGGGGCTATGCCCCCCACACCCCAGTAAGGGGGGCTGTGCCCCCACCCCTCTTTACTAAATATACCAACTCCGAGATCGCACTACAGTTGAGAAAAGGCAAAGTCTACCTTGTAGGCCAATAGGTTACCGTGGGAACAGATTTGACGATCTGATTGTTCGCTGAAGTGAGGTTTCGATGCTTTTGTCTTGACAATTAAGTCTTCAGTATTGTGGGCTTTTGATGTTTTCAGGTAGACCCTCCATATATATATATATATATATATATATATATATATATATATATATATAAAACATGGGGTATAACAGAGAATAAGTTCTTAATTTAATGTCTGTAGTAACAAGTATTAGCTTCTCAATGGTTATTTGTTTCTGGATCTTATTAGGAAAATCCCATCAATCCTTATAATTATTAGTCTCTCTGTATAAAATATTTTTTCATTTTTAAATCTATAAACTTGGCCATACTGTGTGTTTTGGAGCCTTTGGCACCTAATATCGGGCATAATGGAGGACTGCTTTCCTTTGAAGAATTAATTTACATTAAGAATGATTTTCTATGCATCCCATCAATTTTAGGAATCCCTAAAATGCATAAAGATTTATGAAATCCCCCTTAGGCCCAATAGTAGACACCAAAGGCTAAAAAACACACAGTATGGCCAAGTTTATTGATTTAAAATTAAAATCTATTTTAGACCAAGAAGCACATATTTATAGACGTTAAGGACTTATTCTCTATTATACCCCGTGTTATTGGTCCTGATTGGTTTACTTTAAATTTAACTCCGTATATACTTACTTCAGTAATAGACTGGTGAATTTTTTTATCAGGTCTTATGGAAATTGTTTTAAGTAATAATTTCATACGGTTTGAAGGATCCATTTATATGCAGGCTAAAGGTGTTGCAGTGTGTGTGCCCCCATTTTTGCAAATACTGTTTTGCCCTACTGGGAATGTAATTATGTTCTTAACACTTTTTTTGCTAAATGCTGGGGCCTTTATGGGTGCTTTTTTGATTATATGATTATTGTTTGACATGACACAGATATTAAACTTGATGACTTTTTTTCTAATATTAATAATGCCATCTATTTTCTCAAATTTACAATTACAAAATCTTTTGATTCTATTAACTACTTGGATATGCAGTAAAAACTGACCATGCAAAAAGGTGTTTCACATCCAGTTTGTATAGGAAACCTATGTAATCTAATTCTTTGCTTCATTTTAAAAGCTGGCATCCCCTTCATCAAAAAAAGCCCTTGCTAAAGGGCAACTGGTGCGATTAGCAAAAATAGTTTCTGAGACTAAAACTTTTGTTGAGGAGGGATAAATAATAATGAGCATGCTGCTAAACAAAATGTACCCTTTATAGTGCCTGGAAAAATTATTCCAGGAGGTCAATCAGAAAAGAACTGAACTTTTTTTACAAGCCTGTCCTAGGCTGTGGTGACGAGCTAGTAAAAAGCATAACCAGAGGCTCCAAGTATATTAGAATATGCACTCTTACTTATAACCATGAGGCTAGAATGCTACAGGAACTATTAATTAACAACTGGAAAGTTCTGGAAATGGCTGGCATAGGCATGGACAAATTGGACCATGTCCCATTTTGACTTTCAGGATGGATAGTAATATCAAAAATTACTTGGAAAGGGAGAAAATTACTGACACTGATGGACTTGAGATGCCACAAGATGTCAAAATGTGGCAGATGTACTTGCTGCCCTTATATTTTGGAAGGTGAATTTATAACAGTTAATGGGTATGACAGGATCAGATGCCCTAAGAGATGTAATTGTAGAATGTGGAAAGTTGTATAAGTTGCCCTTTGCTTACAGTGCCTGTCTTTCTTTAATGGAAAAATGGAAAGTGCACTTAAACATAAAGATAACATTTACAAGCATTTAAGGGATGTGAAGAAAGAGGAGATTAGAAATGGGCTGTGGAAGCATATTCAAAGAAAATAAGTGCACTTCTTTGGTTTCTTTGTTATTGATATTACGGAAGTAAATGCTAGAGGTGGATCATGGAAAGTAAAACTCAAATGTAAAGAATGTGAATGGCCAATAAAGGCCAATGCCACTGGCCTTTATGGCCTTAATGATTCAGTATCCCACTCCTGTTTTCTACGGTGGAAGGCATTAACCTGCTGATTATTGCAGACCTGTCACTAGTGGTGTTCCCCAGTGATCTGTCCTGGGACCCCTACTGTTTGGCATCTACTTCTGAAAAGTCCAGGCAAAGACAAAAGGCCTGTGGCTGACCAAGTTTGCAGATGACTGTAAGTTGAGTGCTGTCATTGACTCCCCACATGATTTTAATATACTGCAGAAAGGTCTCAAAGCAAAAAAATGACTGGTTCCAAACTCATGGTCTTAAGTTAAATGCAAAAAATGTATTATCATGCCATTCTGCAAAAACACAGCCCTTATTGATAACCACATTAATGGCAACCCTCAAAGCACACAACCTGTAGTGATAGACCTGGGTATACAGGTTGATAACAACCTCACATTCGACCATCATGTAGCTGCAGTAGTCAGAAAAGCCTTTTACTTGGTTCACCTCCTAATTAAAGTGATTGCATCTAGAAAAAAGGATGTAGCTACCTCTCTGTACTCCTCCCTCATTAGGCCAATAATTGAGTACAACACCTTGGTATGTAACTCTCCAAACACCTCCACCAGCTGGAAAGACCAGAGAAATACCTCACTAAAAGAATCCATGGCTTCCAACACCTGTCCTATGTGGACAGGCTCAAATCACTATCACTCTACTCGGTATCATACAGATTGCTCAGAGGTGATCTGTGTCTTGCCTATAAGGCAATCTCAGACCATGCCCTACTAGTGATGCTCCATGTCCGTAAATCTAACTCCTTGCACATTACCCAATCAAAAGACCTAAGTCTGATATGCGACATTAACAAAACCTGCTGTTGACACAGATTTGTCTCCTAAAGGCTACCCCGTCTCTGGAATAGACTCCCCATACACTTCAAACAGAGTACGTTGCTGACCCTCTTCAAGCGCAACCTTGATGAGTGGATGGGAAACCACAAATTTGTCTTAGGGATTCCACCTGTGTCCCTCACTGACAGGCAACAGGTGCTGACTGAGGTTTCATTTTTGGGGATAAACTCTTTGGTAGTCTTGTAAAGGTCCCAAGGCCATTAGCCTCGTAACCTCCTATGATCCTATGCTCCTATGGAAACATTTAGTGTCAATGCATTAAACTGTAGTATTGCTTATTTGATCTGCATATCATCTTGTTTTAGAGTTTTCCTAATTTATATAAATATTTTCTTAGGTTTTCATA
The DNA here is from genome assembly GCF_019279795.1 of Protopterus annectens. Classification (NCBI taxonomy): domain Eukaryota; kingdom Metazoa; phylum Chordata; order Ceratodontiformes; family Protopteridae; genus Protopterus; species Protopterus annectens. The sequence continues at coordinate 1,271,759,026 of NC_056745.1, forward strand.
CATCATGAATTTTTGCAGATATTTTTAAGAGAGGTGGTTAGTTATGCCACATGTATACATGTATTTTGCATTATAGTGCAGCGGTAGCATTGTAGACTCACAGCAAGAGGTTCTCCCGTTCGATTCTCGGCTGGAGTGCGGGGAGCGCCTTCTGAGTGGAGTCTGCATGTCCTCCCTGCGGTTGGGTGGGCGTTCGAAAGACATGCGTAAATGGGCGTGCCTTTGTTGAAGGTTGAATGTCGAGCTGGCACCTCGGCATTTGTGAAAATCTACTACCAATCATTAGTGGACCAGAGTTCCACTGTGGTGACCCCTAACCAGGAAAAGCCGAAAGACAACAACATATGACTGAATATTCTAAAAATGTGCTTTAACTTTAAATATGAAAAGCCCAAGAGCAACAATGTTATTTTTGTGGACTTTTAGGTTTTTAAACTGTGGTTTTACATCACAGTATTACTCTGATGAAGCCCCATGATTATTCTGTGACGAAAGTGCTTAGTAATGTTTGGTTCAATAAAACAAATGTATTTTTCTTGTACTTGGATCGTTTTCCATGTTTCATTTGCAGTATATTCCATTGCGGCATCATAACAAATCTGGATTTTGTCATCCTCTCCTTGTTTCTTAATGCATATTTTGGTTCTTGGTTTTCTTCATTGTAGTCTTCTACAGATGTAACAAACCTGTTCCTAATTTGAGCAAATGATTCTACAGTAAATAGAAAAATCAGAAAATGCTAGTCCAGAAGGCCAGAAATGAGTAGCACTGAAGAAGAAAATAATGACTTTTCATAAATAAATAATTTATTTTTCAGCAAAGATGTTAAATAACTTGACAGTTCCTTTACCACCTTCTCAGAGTGCTATGGATACCTAATTGTTACAAGCTTCAGGGTACTTCATCATCAATGATAGAGTATAAGGGCACATTACAAAGTTCAACAGACTTTGAATTGCGTAAACTAATTTCCAAAATGTATTATGCAGAATAATCTGAATAACTATCATTTTACCTAACAAACTTAACAATATCAGTGTATCGATATATGGTAAATTGCAAAAACACCTACCAGGCTAAATGACTGTTGTAAATAGTACAGTAAAATAGAGTAACATTGCAGAAACAAACTATGGTTGCTATTTTCAATTTCATTTTCCTATATTGTATTGTCAAAAAACAGTAATTAGTTACATTGCAAATTTTGTTAAATGCCACACAATGTAAACACATTTTGTGCATATACCCCTGCCCAAAACAATAAACCAAACAACATAGCTAGTGCAACCATGTATTGGAAATTAAACAACAGCATTTAAACATGCATACCATTTTTATTATCACATAAATTAACAGCATGTAAAACGTTAACCACTATGGCAGTGTAACACTGCTCACCATCAAACATTGCAGAACTAGTTGCATTAAACTAATCTACTCACTGAAGCAAGCATATCAACCAGAGCAGACCCTAATTCATTTAGGGGGTAATGATCTGGGTTTGGTGTCATAAAGAAGGTTGCCAGGAGCACATGGTGCATGATTTTATGTTTTTTTTCAGGCAGAGGTTTCCGAAACTAATGTTTGCTTGGTTGGAAATTGTGTCCAGGTGATCTAAATGTTTTAAACCTTTGGCAGTAGCATGGCATTTCCTCAGTCACAGAGTAGTGAGACCAGTTAGTTGATTGACTGTTAAGAAATCATCTTGTTAAGAATTAGTCAATATGGATCCTTTATTGTATCAGGACGATGGGGTTCATTTGACTGAGGTTGGCTTTGAATTACTGTATTAATGCCATAAATGCTGAAACTGCTGCACTGTAAGACCTGCTCATACCCCTGGGCCAAGACTGAGTGACTAACCAACTATTTTACTTCTGGAAGTCAGTTGCATAAGCTGTATTATAGAACTTAGAGAGGAACTGAAACTCTTGTACTTGACCATGTTCTTAGTAGTATTACTCAAAAAATGGATTCTATTGCTTTATGTTTAAAGGAATGTATTAGTTATGTGTTAAAACAGAAAACTTGATTAGTTGTTGACACATGTGGATCCTTTTCACAGTCTGAAGTCATGCATTTGCATTCTGTCTTTATGCTCAAAACAGAAGCCCTTGTAGAAAAAAAACATAAGTCTGTGCATGCAAAATATACAGAAATGCTTATAACAACAGATAAACACATTTACACTTATCTATGTGAACATGTGTGGTATCTGCCTTTCATGTCTGACCAATCACTTAGCAGTGAGGATTATGGTCTTTAGTGTGCATCATACTTTGTTTGTTTTTTAGGTACGCCTCCTGCGACTGGAACTGGAACCTTAATAATCACCTTGGAAGATGTGAATGACAATCCTCCTTCTGTTCATCCAGATGTTGCAAAAGTATGCGAGGACTCTAGAGACTTAAACGTGGTTATCTTGAGTGCATCTGATAAGGACATTTCACCTAATACTGATCCTTTCAGGTTTGAATTGAACAAACAGACTGGAACAGATAAAACATGGAAAATCAGTAGGCTTAACAGTAAGTGTCTTTTATTACTAGTTTTATTTGTTTGCTTTTCTTTATTAACATGTAAATCCCACTGGCTGCAGATTTCCCTTCCCAGGACTAAGCTAGGTTCACTGTTTGGTTAAGTACATATACTTATAAATATTACTTTCTGTTATTAGTTAAATACAAAGTTGACTGTCTGGATATTACCCATATCTTTTTCCTCTTCTCTTGACTTAGCTTGAAAATATTCTATCGAGATCAGTGCTCTGCCACAGTTTACAAATAAAAACAAAAAATAATTTTTAAAGTCAGTTGAGAGAAAATCTGTTTCTATAAATTCTAATCAACCAAATTGTCTCTGACGCCCTTTCTTTCCAATCTTTTGTACCAAAATTCTAATTTGAAAAGTACAAAGCTACTGTTCTGTTGGCCATGATTTATGACTAGAAGCATTTTTCTAGCTATTTGCTCAGGCATTAATTTCTCAAAAGGAATAAAAAATACTGATGTTCAGAGAAGCAATTACAATAACACTTTTTGTTTCATATGAGATGTTCTTTCTGGCTTTTAAATCTATGTATTTTGCTGTTCTAGGCTTCAGAGTAACATATGTAAGCTGAACACACCAGGACAACATTTTGAAACTTTTATAACAGGACAGTGGTCTAGGTTATTGCCTCCAGTTTTCCATCTGCATAGACATTACATAATGTCAAATCTGTTCAGGATAATGCTGGTTTTCTATCTAGGCCAAGCTTGCTTTTCCATCTGTTATGCTACCTCCTGTACAGTAATTCATGAAGTCTGCCTAAACCCTACTGAGAAGATTATGAATCTAGCAAGGTATTCAGGCTGCAAAAGTAGCATGCAGTTTAAAGTGCTTTAGGACTTATACTACCCCAGCCTGATAGCACAGAGTTTAAGGTACAGGATTTCCAACTAGTAGACCTGAGTCTGAAACCTGGTTGGGGCACAGTTGGATAACAGCAGTAGTATCTGTGCAGAAGAAAGGCCTGGCAATCTACCTCAGTAATATGTACCACAAAAGTCCTCTGCGATCTACCTATGGAGTCATCATTGGTCAGTTTTGACTCAGGGACAGTTGCTTGCTTTTGGATTTATACTGCAGGTTTTTTTTCTTTTAAATGAAAACATTTTGAATTGCTTAGACCTTGCAATGATGTAGGGTTTCTGAGTTACACATCATTATGGTGTAAAGATATTTTTTATGTTTTTAAGTTAGTACCACTTAATAAGATGCAAAACAAAATGCAAATAATAAACCAAAAGTAATCAGATGATATGTAAAGGCTTAAAATCAGCCCCCACACAGAGTTACATAAGTCCTTGAAGATGAACATTTTGCTATGCTTTATATTTCAAAAGACATTATGGAATAATTTTACCTCCACATAAAAGCTTATGGCAATGACTTTTTATGTTTTTTACCCTAATAAAAATCTAAATTTCTTTGTAAAGCCACACTATTCAGCTGTATTTGAATGATGTGTTGTTTTACACTCAGGTACACACACATGCATCTGCTTTGATCCTTTCATTGCCAGCATTATACTTGGGTAAGCAGAGTTTATATTTACATTGCTGAATACCTTTTTAATATCAACAGTAACCATATGTTTCAGTTCATGATGAATTGTCACAACTGATGATGGTGACGATGCACTTTGAATATTTTCTTTAGCTGACATCACTGACAGTTCTGATGGATGTTCTGATCCCGAGACACCTCTGAAAATGCATCTTGTGACATCCATGTGAACATGTCTTCGCCAACATCTCTAGATTCTTCTTCCACTTATATGTATTTTGAGAAATGTTATTTTGCATCATGCAGTCACCTTCAGACATATTTATCTTAAACGAATATGTCATCTTTCCTAACAGCACATTTGCAGTAGTTCAAACAACAAATGACTGTAGCTATTCACATATCTTCATAACAGATGCTTCTGGTTGCTTACTTTTGGAACTTTGGTGAATTATTGTTCTAGACTAGTGTATGTTTGTTATGGTAAAATCTTTATCTTGACTCCTTTTGTGGTAACAACTCTTGAACCTGATGTCAGTCTTCTGGAGACAACAAAGAAGTAATATAGGAATTTAATCTCTGACCTATATGTAGCTGAGCACTGAAATAGACCCAACACCTTGTAGATGAGTATTTCTGTATTCAAATATTACTAATTCAGAAACTACATGAGAGTTAGTGCTAATGCTCTGTAACTTTTTCACTGAATGCTTTTACAGCCTCTTTACTGCTGCACTCAGTCTTATATTAATAACTTCAAGTTAACCTGGATTCATGGTCTTATAATTCACGGAACACAGAACCAGAAGTATTTTAATAAAAAAATTAAAGCTAACTTTAATTAAAAGTTTCTTCTAGTGCCCTAGCAATAATGCCTTCAAGGAAGTAATAAACACTGCAAAGACATGCAGGTATAGTCAATAAAGCTTACATGGTCATTTGTTTTACCATGTGAACATTGTGGGGCAATAAAGGAACATTTTTGATTCAGTAAGCACTGTACAGAGGCACACACCCTTGCGCAAACAAGGTAGACACCGTGGCATGCTAATTACAACATAACCAGCTGAATTACATGCTAATCAACCAATCTTAACACTGTGGAGCTATTCAATAAGCTATACAGCATCCGTGTAGACTTTGTGCTGGTTTATTGTGTGTATTCCAAAACTTTTGGAATTCAGCTATGGAAAGCAGTCTATATTGACAGAACCATGTCAACTGCTGCATTTACAAGGTAAGTCTTAAACCTGGAGTGTATTGTGTAGTGATAGGAATGAGTGACATGACTTAGTGTCACACTAATAGTGCAACATAACCTTGTTTGTGTTATAACAGTAGCCCACCTTTGCTCCCCTCCCAAAAGAAGAGTCTGTCCATGTGTGTGCTATAACAGTGACTCACCTATGCTCCTCCCAAAAAAAGAACAGGAAAATGACATAAATGAAATGCTAAAAGTTCTATCAAAGGAACTGTCTCTGCAACATTTGTACATATTTATCACACAGTATTCCATTTTCATGTATTGCAGTCATGTATACCTCTGAAATGGCTTGTTAAACATGTCCATCCCATCGATACACTTCTAACTAATGCATAGAGATAAAAGTCCATGCTTAAGATATTTCTTAAATACATTCCAGCATATGCAGAATGTAGGTGACAACATGGAAGCATACCTTCTGAAGTGCAGTACTTCTCTGTACAGATATATCCTGAAGAAATTGTATGTGCAGTCTTTCCCACATACACAAGTGTCCCCACCATCTGTTTGCCTACATGGTTGCTTTTATGCTATAGATTTAGGGCTGTTAGATAGGTGAAGATGCAAATGAGGTGTGAACTCATTAGAATTGCTGAATCCAAAAAAATGGGATCCATGTAGGGATATAAATATAGTGCGGGCACTCCATCAATGTTTTGTTATAATGGATTGCAGCTGTGATGGATCAGTGACTGGGGCATGGAAACCACAACAGCACTGCCTTACTTCCAGTGGGTGTCTCAGGTCAGCTCTACAAATTGTTAGATGTAAGTTTGAAAATGTAAGTAAGTACACACAAGCCACAGGTTGTGTTCCTTCATATACACCTTGCCCTTCAGTTTTTGGCAACTGCATATGATATTATTTCCATTTAATATCCTCACACATTTTAAGGCAATGATATAGAATAGTTTACACACTGTGTGTCTCAGATTATTTCTTATATCCATGAATAATGTCCAAACACAAGAAATGTAAGACAGAGCTGTATATTTGCAAGCAATAATCATGGCAGGTTATGTGATCACTAGATGCACTACATCCAAGAGTACTAAATGTACAAATAATACTTGTATGTTTTGATATCGCTGTAGATGCTGTTGCAGTTGGTTGTATGCATATTGAGTTAAGTTTTTTGCTGCACATGTGTTTGTGTGGCCAAGAGGGATAAGGCACCCAGCCTGTATTCTGAAGGCACAGTGGAGTGAGAGTTCAAATCCAGATCTATGCAGTAATATCTCATGCATATTAACTCATTACATCTGAGTGACTTCTCCTTTTGCATCTGCAGTTAACTCCTACTGACACCCTGGGCATCAAATATTACTTGTTCACATTTGCATCAGTAATTCCAAAACCATGCTATGTACAAAGTTTTAAAACATTTAAATCTTAAAGCTTACACAATAGTAAACTCAACTGCATTAATATTTGACCTCTGTCTAGTGCAGGTAAATAGATATTAACTGTTGTTTTTATTATATTAATTTATATAGATATCATTTTTACATTTTTCTAAATATCTCAACAACTAGGTAACACAAACAGAACTCCTTAGTCTCAAATGCAAGCTCTCATGTAGATGAATAAAATGTTGTTGACAGTATGCGTGTAGCTTGAGTGGTTGCTGAGATATTTTAAGTTGTTTGCAAAATATTACAAATGTGTTTACTGTGACGTATAAAATTTGGTTTAAGACCTAGAACCTAAAGAATACTGCCACTATAAAAATAGTTTGTGCTGAAGAGTTTGCCATTTCAAAAGATATGAACATTTGTTTGAAATTTGAGTACATAATTTAATTCTGTCAAAAAGTTTAGGCTCTGCCCATTGGAACCTAAGAGTGCAAACTTATTGAGCTCCATTGGAGTGAAAGCGTTAACATTTTCTAGTGTGCACGTCATGGGTTGCTTTTCCGTATTTCAACTACCACACCCCTTCCTCTCTCTCTCGCTTTTTTTTTTTTTTTTTTTTTTAATTTGCAAGTGTTTGCAAGATGCGCCACTTAGAACAAACATAGGAAACAGCAAAAAATGAATAGCAGGTTTGGCTGCGCTTATCCAGTTGGCATAAAGTGCAGTGGTATACAAACTGGCCCACCCAGGAAGCAGACAGGACCCAGGCAGCCAAAAATAGAAACTGGATGTTTACAGTTAATATAATTGGGCCTTGACAAACCTGCTAAGTGACATTTTATTTATTTATTGAACATTTGTTTAACAGGAAAGTCCAACTTGGAACAAAGCCATTTTTCAGCGGAGGCCTAGAGAGAAATACTCCAGATGCATGTCTTTGTAACATGAGAGGAAACTGGAGTACCTAGAGGAACCCCAAATGAACACAGGAGGGCACGCAGACTCCGCAAGGAAGGCACCCCAGCCAAGAATCAAACTGGAGAACCTCTTGCTGTGAGGTGATAACTCTAAGGCTGCATCACCTTGCCATCCAACATGGTGTTGTGGTTAACAGAGAGACCTTCAGAATGATTAGTAAAATAGGGAATGTCATGTAATTAAGCCTGTGGTAGCAGGTGTAAGTGGAGGGCTGGAGTACAAATGCTCCTGGGTTCAATTACAGGGTGTGCAACCTTTGTTTTACTGTTGTCACATTGCAGTTTGTAGCAATGAAATGCAACGGAGATAAGTGTTTACTCAACCCTTTTGTGGCAAAAGGTGTAAGTGTAGAACTTCCATAGACATGGTCCTGGATTTAAACACAGAACATTTCATGCACTTTTACATTTGCTCCACTTCCCATTATGTATTAACAATTGTTATGAAATGTATGACTGTGGGTATATTGCGTACTGTATTCCTCTAAGTTTATTTCTGCTATCTGGATTGGCATGGCCTTCACATTTGCCTAACTCACATACACAACTGCCTTTACATCCAATAACCCACATAATTGCATCTGTAATTATATAATTTCTCATTGCTTGCCACTATTGTGCACCATTTACCATCACACAAACATGGTGATCAGACGTGTGCACTGACAAGCACCATGGTTGAGTGATGGTAAGTGGTGTGAAACATTTTCAGTGTACTCACTCCCAGTAAATGTGATAACTGGAACTACTGGGAAACCATCAATTTCCATTGCTGTTGATCCATGGTGGACATGGCAGTCTTCGTGGAGAGGGTGTGACATTTAAGGCACAGAACTGGAGTGTAAAGGAGTCCAACATTTTTATTGGGCTCCTAGTTAAACACCACAGTCCCAGACTGTTGCAGGGGGACTATTCTGGCTCCCAGCATAAATCTGAAGCTTTGGATAGTCTGGCCTGGGCTCTATCCAATGCCACCAGTATCCTGCACACTGGTGACCAATGTATGCATCACATTAGTGACCTACATCGGAGGGAGAGGGATACCCTCAATGCTTGGATTGAGGAATTTAGGACTGTGGATATCCCACAGATGTGTAAGTATCAGCTATAGAGATTGCTTGTAAAACTTTTAAAAGCTGAATATAGGCAAGACTGGTAATCATAATGGCATTCTGTTCTGTTCTATTTTTCCACAGCTGTCATGGAAAGGGAAGTTAATGCAAGAACCCGTGGGGCTAAATTGGTGAGGATGAGGGAAGCATGTGGTATGTATGTAGCAGAAGAGTAGTGTCATTGTAGCATTAAAAGTTAAAGATTTTTTTTTGGTATTTTATAGAGTTGTCTCAAATTAAGCATGCATATCTCAACTGTAAAAGCACGTATGCATGCATTATTCTGTAGAACAAACCAAGAGCACAATATTAGACTTTAGTCAGAGCTTGTGTGTTCAAATACCACACTTAACAACTATACAATACTGTTAATTCTTCAATGTGTAACTTAAAGGTTTAAAGTAAAAGTTCTATACCAGTGACCCACAAGCCTTGCTGTAAACTGTAATCTGTATAACTGGAGCATACATATGTACAATATATGCACATGTCAAAGAGTACTTGCTGCATTTGTAGTATAGTGTGCATGTGTTAGGAGCTGGTAGTCTTAAATGTATCTAGTAGGAGGTGGTAGCCTTAGGAAAAAAGTTTAACATAATAGAGCTGTGGATGAGGGTAAGGTGGTCCACACAGCCTATCTGGACCTTGCCAAGGCCTTCGACACCATCCCCCACTCTGGAATCATAGATAAACTTACTAAACTGGGCTTAAATCCCTACGTCATTCTATGTGTTGCCAACTGGCTTACTGACAGAACCCAGACTGTAAAAGTAGCTGTTTCCAAACCCAGCTCCAGACAAGTGACAAGTGGAGTACCTCAGGGTTCAGTCCTGGGACCGCTCTTGTTTGGCATCTACTTCTCTTTTTTTTTTTTAAACATGTTTATTAGTTTTAACATACAAAATAAATATTATAACAATCTTATACAAGCAGTTAACATATAAACAATTATAACATTTGATAAAACAACTAAGGTATTTACAAAGACATCCACTGTAAGTCAAATCAATTAATTAAACTGTAACATCTTACTAATGAAACTAAGACTGTTTTAACAAGTTTTGTAAGGTATCCCATATATTATAGTAAGATGTTTTCCTAATGGTTCTTGACTTTATTGTCATTAGTTCCATATGACACACTTCAATCATAACATTTTTAAATTCATTAAATGAAGGAGGAGTATCTGAAATCCAGTTTCTGGTTATTATCTTTCTAGCCACAGCTAGAATTGACCATAATAAAGGAAGTTTAACTTTTTTAACACATTTAGGAACAGGGGTGTTAAATAATATAAGTGATTTAGAGACTATGAATTATCTGTAAAAAGAGCCTGCAAAAAATCATTGATTAACATCCAATATTCCTTCAGTTTTATACAATCGTAAAACATATGTGCCCAATCAGCATTTATTTCTACAGCACATCTCTTACATATGTTGTCTTTATTATTTATTTTATTCATCATTAAGGGTGTATAGAAAGATCTATGTAAAAATTTCCAGGTAAAAAGTCTCCAACTAATAGAAGTAGTTTTATAAGCAGATTCCAATATATATTGTTTATCGTGTTGTTTTGGAGATTCTCCATTAATGGAGGTGAAATAATTCCAGTAATTATCTGAACTATAATAGGTTTCATCTCTAATAATTTTATGTATGTGTGAGAGCTTACCTTTATCAGAAACCCTATGTTGTAAATTTAATATCAAGTAGTCAATCAGAATTGGGACAGATTATTTAACTGTTAAAGACATTAAATCAAGTTTATTAATACGATGTTGTCTAAGAGTCTGAATCTCTAACCAACATGTTTCTCTCAAATCAAATACTTGCTTTAAGAAGTCTAAATTTTTAACTTTATTGTCAGTCAGCATTTGATACCAATACTTTAAATTATTCTCTGTGACTAGAAGAATTATTTCAGAGGTGAATGATAAAAGAATACCTTGTGTATACATTATAGGAAATAAGATAAAATTCCATTCCTTATACTTAGGATGTATATATATATAAAATTATGATATCTAATAATAATATTTAATGGGTAACTAGCTATATATTTTGGTGTAATAGATGAGGTACAAAACTCTTTTAGTAACCATAACATGGGATTGTTTATAATAGTATTTTTGTGGGTTAACGATATTTTTGTGAAGTGCATACTAATTAATTCCCAGTATTCCTTCCATTTTGCAACATATAACTGATCTATTAGCAATGTTATAACTTTTATAATAGAAGAGATAGCATATAAATTAAAGTCTGGAAATGATATGCCCCCTTGAGACCAACTATTAGTATGTTTCTTTAATGCAATCCTAGGTCTATTAGGAGCCCATAAGAAATTTAACATTTGTGAATTCAATTTCTTAATTATTATTTTTGTAGGTGGGAGCATTATTGATTGTATTATGTATAATATCTTCGGGAATATTATCATTTTAATAATTGTGAGTCTTTCTTCCATGGTAAAAAACATATTGTTCCAGCTATTGAAATGATTTTGTATATTATGAAGACAATTACTATAATTATTATTTATAATAGATTTAATATCTTTAGTTAATATTATGCCTAAATAAGTTATTTGACCTGAATTGGGTATGTATTTGAGAAAATCATTAGTGAGAACATTTTTCCCTAAGTATATAGATAATATTTTAGTTTTTTCTTCATTAAATATCAAACCAGAAATATTCTTGAAATCTGTCATCTTGTCAAATAATGACCACGTAGAAGAATTTGTTCCTGCTGATGTAATTAGAACATCATCTGCAAAAAGTTGGATTTTAGATATTGTATTTTCATCTATATCAAATCCTTCTATATCATTGCTGTTTCTAATCAAATTAGCCCAAGGCTCCATTATTAAAGTAAATAATAATGGTGAAAGTGGACACCCTTGTTTTGTACCTTTTAATATAGGTATTTTTTGTGAGACATATGTTCCTATTTTAATGTAAGCCAATGCTCCTTTATATAGATGTTCAATTAAATTCACAAATGTATCAGAGAAATTTGTACACTTCAATAAGATAAACAAATAGTCCCAACTTACTGAGTCAAATGCTGAACTTATATCAAGGCTGATGAGTGTCAAATCTTTCTTTTTTCTGTTTGCATAATCAATCAGGGTTAAAGTTCTCCTTATATTATCAAAAGTATTTCTATTTATAATAAAGCCAGTCTGATCTATATCTATTATACTTGGTATGATTGTCTTTAATCTGTCAGCAAATATATTCATCAACATTTTATAGTCAACATTAAGTAATGAAATAGGTCTATATGAAGTGCATCTAGTTGGATCTTTATTAGGTTTAAAAATTGGCGAAATAAATGTGTATTGCCAGGATGGGGGAATTAATAACTCATTTTGAGCTGAGATGAAAACCTTATGTATTAATGAGTAGGTGCTCTTAGGAAGGATTTTATAGATCTCAGGAATAATACCATCATTACCTGGTGCTTTGTTTGATTTAAGTTTATTTATTTGTGTAATAACCTCTGTATATGAAATATTTTTATCTATTAATTTAGTCTGTTGTTTATTAAGTTTTTTGTTCATGTTTGTAATTATAAAGTTCTTTATTTTATCTTTAGAATCCATATTGATGTTATTATGATTAATGTTGTGAAAGTGATTTCTAAATTCATCTAATATTTCTGGTAAACTAGAGACATTCTTCTTTTTCTTTGGAGAGAAAATTTCTTTGATGTGATTTTGTTTATTCAGCCTTTTTGTTTTATTTTTAAGTTTATGTAAGTATTTGGGACTTATTGAGTAAGATAAAAATTTATATTTCTCTAATGTTATTTTGACTTTGTGACTTAAAATTTCTTTGTATTTCTCATTTAATTTATTTATTTCCTCAATGACTTTTTTGTCCATAATATTTTCCTTATTATTATGTTTATATGAGTCTAATTTGTTTTGAATGTCTAATAATTCCTTGTCCCAAGATTTCCTTTTATTATTATACCATCTGATACTTTGTCCATATAAATAAGATTTTAGGGCATCCCAAATGTAAATAATGGAAACATCAGGTGTAGTGTTTAAGTCTAGGAAATGTTGTACCTCTGTAAGCAAATAATCTTTATAATCTTTTAGTTGAGTTAGGTATGCTGGTATTATTTTGATCTGAACATTATAAGTAATATTTACCATGAATTCAAAGACAATTGAATTATGATCTGATATAGGGCATGAAATGATCTTAGAATTAATTAGGTCTGTTACCAGTTGGTTAGAAATAAAGACTCTATCTATTCTTGAATAAGTTTTATGTCTATTAGAAAAAAATGTATATGGTAATGATTTAGAATCTATCTGATTATTAATATCATTCAAGTGATATAAATTAATGAAATCCTTTAAGTGTTTTGCATTGGATGAGATTTTCCTTTTCCCTATAGTAGTAGTATCCTTTTCATGTAAGATACAGTTAAAATCTCCTGCTAAAATAATATCTCCTTTAGAAAGTGATATAATCTTATTGAGATGGTGTTTCACTGTATTAGTGCCAATTCCTGGTATCCAGTATACATTAATCAATGTATATATTTTCCCATTAATCTGTATTGTAACCAGGCAGAACATTCCTTTATCATCTTTATATGACTTCATAGTTTTAGGTATGGGCATATTTTTGTTCCATAAGATAGCCACTCCTCTTTTTATCTGTGTGTGTTCTGAGCTAACCAAGACTGTATATTTATTAGTGACTAATTTGTCTATATCTTTTTTCAGAATATGTGTTTCCTGAAGGAATATTAAGTTGGCTTTATGCAGATTAATATATCTTATTAAACTTGCCCTTTTACATGGGTTATTCAATCCATTAATGTTTAAAGAAATTCCTTTTAAAGTAACCATTTAATTTTTATAGACATATAGAACTTATAATCAGAATAACAATTACTAAAGTAAGTATTATTATGTCTCCTCCTTTAGGTGTTCTATTAATTATAGCTGTATTTAATGAAAATCTTATAGAATTTTGTGAAATTTTTACTTTTACTTGTAGTGACAATGAGTTTATAAAATGTGATGTGGATGTCAAAACTATATACACATAACAATAATCAGGTGAAAATATTGTTTGGATTAAACAATGCATCCAGCCTGGAGTTAAAAATTCCAACTTTGAGTAGCAAATACCACTCAAGTTATCCCCCTATCCTAAGCAGCAGTACTCCAGCTGCCACCAAATTAATTAAATACTATTATTAACTAAAGTTAACCTCATTTATTTTAATTATCTATTTTAACAAGACTTAAACAATTTATATAACAGCTTCGTATGGTCATATAAAACTTTTATAATCAACTTAATAATGCTATGTACATCTATTCTATATAATGAATTCATTATCATAATAGCATTCTAACAATCTTGAAAGTGGGAGCAGAGAAGAGAGGGAAAGAAAGAAAAAAAAAAAAAAAAGGGAATACCCATTTGACAGTTTAATAAAATTTGTAATGATAGGCTCTTATTATATGTTTATGCTCATTTGAATTCAATAACATTTGTTATCTCAGGCTATTATGACTCAAACATTAATTACTTACATTAGAATATTCCCATTTTCTGCCATAACAGTACTGTTAGTAGCTTTAAAACTTTAAACTACATACACTAGAAGCTTCCTTCTCTTACTTATTCTCACCATTTAAATAAAAATTAATATTCTCAGTATATAAGTTAAAAGAACACACTACAAAACAATAATGATTCCTAGTTATGCATAAATCATTGTGATGAAAGCCAGCTATATCTTATATATCTGCACTGCAGCTTTAAAATATATCACATGACATTTTCTTCTGTAATAGAATCATAATAATGCACATACTTGTTTATGTTTGTTGTAATAAATGCATTATAATATTGTATATCATTAAATCATAAGCATCCATATACATTAAAGTGCAGCAACTATATAAACTTTCAGAGTCATATATGCTTGAGTTTTAGCTTCTATGCATTCTAAATTATCTCATTTGTTTACTATGGCATATTAAGCCATTTAAACTCATTATAACTTTTACATTTTATAAGTTACATCTTAAATAAGTAAATTATTATAAAGAAAAACTCACATTTTGTTGTCATAAAGTTCATTTTTCATCATAATACCGCATTTACAGCAGTTCTACTTCCTGAAACAGTTTACTTCTTGAATTTGCGATGAGTCTGTGTGAAATCAAGCATCTACTTCTCTGAAGTACAGGTCAACACTAAGGGACTCTGGCTATCAAAGTTCACAGATGACTGCAAACTGGAAGCCATTATTCATCCCCAAATGATGTGGATATTCTACAAAAGGGTCTTACAGAAACAGACGCATGTTGCCAGAGCCATGGGCTCAAGCATAATGCCAAGAAATGTATAGTTATCCCCTTAGTGAAAAAACATGTACCCATGAATTGCCACATAAGTGGCAGTACACTAAACACCGAAAGTGTGATGAGAGACTTGGGGACAAAGGGGGACAGTGGTCTCACCTTCGATAAGCATATCGCCACAACAGTCAGGAAATACTTCTATGTGGCACACTTCATCACTAAGGGGTTTTTATCCAGAAAAAAGGAGATCATTGTCCCACTGTACTCATCCCTCATTAGACCCATTCTCGAGTACAATGCCCCATTTGGTATGTACCTCACAAGACATCTGCAACAGCTGGAAAGGCCGCAGAAATACCTCACTAAAAGAATCACGGGCCTAAAGCAGATGCCCTATCCTGACTGTCTAAAAAACTCCAGCTATACTCTGTGGCATATTGTCTACTTAGAGGCAATCTCTGCTTAACATACAAGGCCATGTCAAACCCTGAGCTGTTGGACATGCTCCACTTAAAGAAATCCCAATCCCTCAGAGCCACACGCTCCAGGGATCTAAACCTTGTCATCACAATGAACAAAACATGCTGGAGGGATAGGTTCCTGACCCAGAGACTCCCCATACTCTGGAATAGACTGTCCATACATGTCAAGCAGAGTGCCTCCTTTGCCCTCTTCAAAAGGAATCTTGACGATTGGATGGGAGATAGGAAATTCACCCCGGGGATCACGTCAGTCACCCTGCTAGACAGGGGTCCAGGGAAGTAAATTGTGTGGAAAGAAATATCCAGGGAATTGTTATGGCTAGGCTTGTATAGACCCTAAGGCTGATAGCCTAGTACCACCCTATGAACCTATAAACAATTGTATTAATGCACTGTATGTTACATATAAAGGTACTAATCTTATCTCATTTTTGTCTCTAACCCCAACCCTTATTTCCCTTTTTTTATTTTTTTATTTTATTTATTTATTTATTTTTTTGTTTATTTTATTGCATGCCATCAATGGTCCATGTCATCCATTTGTACCACATCACAAAATGCTCCGCAGCACAGCTGGGTAGGTCTGCTCCAGAGGATCCATCTGCCCCCACTCCACCAGTCTCATCACCATTGCCCAGCATGTCTGGGAGCCAACCTGACAGCACCATCTCTGTTGCCCCTCCACTACCTACCCCCTTGGGTAGTCCTGCTCTGAAGGCTAATCCAGTGGTTCCTTCCAGTAGCAGTGGCAGAGGTCATGAGCTTATTACTGACACCAAGTTGATAGGGATAGTGCATAAGGTTGTCTGCTTCACTGTTGGTACATGCCTATGGCAGATGGAGAGGCTGCTCTGCCTCATTATACATCATATCAGGAGGAGGAGAAGGAGACATCAAGCACTCTAGTCAGTTGCAGAGTGAGGTGACAGTAATGACTGTCCTGTGGGTGAAGACTCAGTTCTCTCTGTCATCCAGCTTGATGACCATGGTTTTGCATGTCCCCAATCTCACCCCAACCATGGTGTCCACAGACGTCTTGTGTCTATCACCATTCCTGTGTCATGTCTTATGTGTCTTGTCTGTCTACAACTGCTTCCTCACCTACCCAACTTAACAGACCCAGCAATACCTTCTTCCCTTTCCCAACATTCTTCTCTCTCATCCAAAGAAACAAGAAAACAAAACAAAATGGGCACCTGTCCCAGGAAAAAACAATATCATCCTATACATAGCACTCCATTTTGCACATGTGTTTCTTGATTTGGTCCAACTGGCTATACAACATGATTGTGTTATAGTCACCCCTCTCTGTGGAGGTGACAGTCCAAATTCAGCTAATATTCTGCATATATCATCAGTTTTTACTGCTGAAGAAATGGATAGCTATGGTTCTTTCCTACCTCCCTCCTGCACATTAATGTATTGTTTTCCATATACTCTTCCCCCGCTTGCTCCCCATTTCATCACTGTCCTATCTTCCCCATTTCTTTTCTTGAACGCATTATGTGTGATGGTGCACGTCATGCACCAAAGCACATCGATGATAATGCAAAAGTAAAAAGTATCAGATATAGTTGTATTCAAACTAAGTACCATCTGACCCCAAAAAAGGAATGTATTTCTGCATTAACTGCATTAACACATGCTGCCACAGAATCAGTTAAGTAGCAGGTATATTCCAGAGACTCGATACTAACTGTCAGGTTTTAGCTATGCTGGAGAAGCAATAGATCCCTTCAGTCTATGAGCTCTACATTGCATGGAGGTGCGCATTGAGCACCAATGGTGAGTAGCAGCAAACAGGTGCAGTTATTCCTCCACAGTGACACGTAACACCGCTGCTCTATGCCAACACACAGCAACACATCTCATATAAACAATTCATGTCATTGCATTTTCATCCTGTAATGAAAAGTATTTTAAAGTATGACATACACCTGTACTTGAACACTGTACCATCTGGTGCAAAAAAAGGAATGTACCAATGCATTAACATGTGCTGCCACAGGGTCAGTTAAGCAGCAGGTGTATTTCATAGAATTAGTACTAACTGTCAGACTTTAGCAATGTGGCTCATGTTTGCACACTGCTTAGCTATGTGCAAACATGTGTATATCTCATGAGTATACACTTTGCTTACTGCTGCACAAACCCACTGATTGCCATGCTATGGAAATGTATATATTATGATATATTACTGTTATTTCTGTCCATTTCCTTTGTATGACATGAACTTACATGTAGAAACATTACAAAATGAGGTCCCTATCTAACTATATGTAATATATTTAAAATACATCCATGTGTTGGCACCCCCAAACACTACATCCCTGGAGTCTCAATCCTTTTTCCATGCATACATATATCAACCACACTACAAAATGTATAAAATGTGTCCTATGCAATGCACATCAGTCTGGTAACATGCAGAACTACAGCTACTGGCTATGTGTAAAAAGCCTTATCTACAAGGCTAGTGCAGGAATCAGCATGGACCATAGCCAAAAGGACATAGGTGACCTTCAACACACTTGACCCTACACATTTTGACTTTGCCAAGTGTAGATCTTGATTATTGACCCTTGCAGACTTCTTGGATAATTACTTAAAATACCTGGATGAGGGATAACAGGACATCGCACCTATGTTGAGTTATTCAAAGCCTTTGACACTATCCCCCACTCATGTCTCATAGTGAAGATCTCCCATCTGGGAATTAGACCATACAGTACTATATGGATAGCCACCTGGCTCAATAACAGAACACACACTCTCAAAGTTGGAGACTGCACTTCCACCACTAGCCCACTCACCAGTGGAATACCACAAGGATCTGTACTAAGCCCTCAACTGTTTGGAAAATACTTCGTTGAAGCACAGGCAACAGTAGATGGGCTGTGATTAACTAAGTCTGCACATGACTGTTCACTGGACACACTGGTAACATATTACAGTAGGGGTTAACACAGAGTAATGATTGGTGCCAAACTCATGGACTGAATTTTAGAGCATACAATGATTCTTTGTCACCATTGTTAGTGATGTATCCCTACTAATTATGATATACATAGCACCCCCTAAGCTCAAACACAGTGTTGTGAGACTTGGGAACACATGTTGATAGCAATCTGCAGTTTCATCACTATGTGCCCATTGGGATGAGACACAAAGTCTGCATTGTGCACATCATACATATGGACATCATGTCCAAGACCAAGGTGGTCATACCTTAGCTGTACTCTAACCTTATCATGCCAATAATGGAGTAAAATGCCCACATCTCTGTACCTCACCAGACACCTGCAGCAAGTTGATAGAACACAAGTTTGTGCCTGGGAGACTCCTAAGCCTCCAAGCATGACATGGAAAGACTGACATACCTGTTACTCTACTTGGTATTATGCAGGCTGCTGAGAGGTGACCTATGGCTGCCCTGCAGAGAAGTCTCAGATCCTGTTCATCTGGAAATGTTAGGCATCTACAGTTAAAATGAGAGAAGAAGAATTTTGCACAGGGATCACAAACCTAGCCTGTGACATAAACAGAACATGCTGGGGAGACAGATATATCCCACAACAATTCATACTCCGCTGTAATAGGATCCCACTGCGTGTGAAACACTACTCCTCAATAACCCTGTTCAAGCATAACCTTGGCTACTGGTTGGGTGATTGTAAAGTCACCTGTGGCTGTGAGCAGGGCCAGTTGGTGCTGCTCATTAACTTGCTCTGCTAAAAACAACCATCCATCTGTGCTCAATAAGGGTACTTGTGTTGTTACATAGCTAGGCTTCTAAACACCATAGGGCCATTAGGCTAGTATGAACCTATGAAGCTATGTGCCTATGCAGGCCTCGCAACACAGCCTGCTGATGTCCTCTACTATAAGTTCACCTGCACTTTTGTGTAAATCAGACTTGTGCAGTGGCACTTGCATAACATACTGTGTTCTGTAGTCTGTGTACTTAGGTAGGAGTTTTGTTTTCACTGCAGTTGGTGTGTGTGGGTATGTGTGTGGGTGTGGGTGTGTGCGTGTGTGTGTGTGTGTGTGTGTGTGTGTGTGTGTGTGTGTGTGTGTGTGTGTGTGTGTGTGTCTAAACAGCAGAGCAGAAGTCTGTATCCCACAGTTACTGTTTCAATGCCATGCAATGACAGTATTTTGATACTTGCACCTGCCTACACATCTATGTAATTCAGGCCTCCCAAACTCTTGTCTCCCACATGGCCTGCTTATGCCATCTACTATAAGTTCACCTGCATTTCTGTGTACGTCAGACTTGTGCCATAGTGCTTGCATTAAGTACTGTGTTTTGTAGTCTGTGTATTTAGATAGGTAGGGGTTCTGTTCTCACTGCAGTGAACTTGGTGTGTGTGTGCCTAGACAGCAGAGCAGAGGTGTGTATCCCACAGTTACTGCTCCAGTACCAAGCAATGACAATATTTTGATAGTTGCACATGCCTACACATCCATGTCATGCAGGCCTCCCAAACTCTTGGCTCCTACATGGCCTGCTGATGCCATCTACTATAAGTTCACCTGCACTCCTGTATAATTCAGTCTTGTGTAGTGGTGCGTGCTTTAAGTACTGTGTTCTGTAGTCTGTGTACTTAGGTTGGGGTTCTATTTTCCACTGCAGTCAACTGTGTGTGTGTGTGTGTGTGTGTGTGTGTGTGTGTGTGTGTGTGTGTGTGTGTGTGTGTGTGTGTGTGTGTGTGTGTGTGTGTGTGTGTGTGTGTGTGTGTGTGTGTGTGTGTGTGTGTGTGTGTGCGTGTGCGTCTGTGTGTGTGTGTGTGCGTGTACGTGTGCGTGTGCGTGCGTGTGTGTGTGTGTGTGTTGCTGCTTGCCCTTAGAGAGAGCATTTTACACCACCATGTGGGGCACTGCTCTTTTCCTCAACAGACACTGCTGATGTCATCAGCTATAAAGTGCTGTCTGAAGCACTCCAATTTCTACTTGACTGTGGAACTTGCATAGACTACTGTGTTCTATAGTCAATGTAATTAGGTAGGGGTTCCATTTTCACTGCAGTCAACTGTGTGTGTTTATGTGTGAGCTGCTGCTTGACATTACAGGGAACATTTTACACCAGCATGTGGGACACTGGTATATTCTACTCAGCAGACACTGACAATGTCATCAGGTATATCACATTTTGGATATGCAGTACTCTCACCAGAACAGGGTCAGAGACTGACCTGGAAGCCAGGCAGAAGTCACCTCAGCCTATACCATAAAGATTACAGTGACATGGCTTTTAATTTATCCACATACCTCATGGCATGGTTTGTAGGCCCTGTGTTATCTTGCTGAGAAGGTCTGTTGTCTCTCCATCTGCTACATCTGTGTAGTGAGGTACATATACAAAAACAGCATTATACTATAATTAAGAATCCACTGCTTACCTTCACTACATGGGTGCAAATTAATTTTAAGAGATGTGGTACAAGTAAAAGGACGGTGTACTATGCCAGTATGATTACCGTAATTGTAACAATACTTTATTAAATTAAAATCTGCAGCTCTTTCTTCATTTCTATAATGCTTGAATTTGTGAAATAAAATCTTCATAGCTGTATAAGATCTAACTTTTTCAGTTTAGCATTTCTTTACACTATTGCATAAAAACTTGTTTAATGCATAACTTTGCCAGTTAGAAACTTTCTTCACTTATAATTCAGGGGTGGTCTATTTTTGCTGAACACAATTTGAACATTTGCTTTATCTTCACAGGTAGTGCCACTTTCTGAACATGTAGTAAAGAAATATTGTACGACCACTTGTTAGATGATAGTATATTTGTAATCAATGAACATTAGTAACAAGACTTCCATATATAATAACTCTGTCTGATGTCCATGGTAGGACACTTATTGTGCTTATAGGGCATTCTTCATGGGTAATTCACACCAGCATGTAGTGTTTTTTATCAGTTTGCTGTTGTCTAATGTGGGGACAACAGATAATGCCATGACAGATGTTTTTTCCTTCTTTAAGCATGTAAGTGTAGTCTCTGTTGTTTTCATCACAGAGTTTACCAGGATTAGTCCACCCATGAATTTTTTTATGAATGTTTAACCTTCTACGGCTTCTGACACTAGATCTAGTTATATCATGGTAGGTTGATGTTGGCCCCAGTGCCTTCTATTTTAGCTTCCTTAAACAAATATAATTAGTTATAACCTGGGCTTCAGGTGAGCATTCCTGTTTTAGTAAATGTTGCAAGTGTTTTATTGAAGTTGGAGGTTATATAATCATCTTTGTTTAATACAAAGGTCTGTTTGAATTCTAAACATAATTGATTTTCTGTAGAATTATTCTGTTCTGTTTGGCAGCCAGAGTCCTTGGTAAAGATTTCAGCTATTGTTTGCCCTGACAACAGTATCCCTTTGTGTGTACGCAGCTAGTGGCAAAACAATATTTAAAGGCTTTACCTGCTCTTTTTGTACTTGATGTATTTGTTATATTTATATTATCTGTGTCCTCTACCGCACTCTCTACTAAACAAGCCAAATAATATTAACCTTGCTAGTAGTGGGTCTCAAGTCTAATCCTTCCAATGCTTTTACATGAAAGACATTCAGATCAGTATGTACCACTGTCCTTTGAGATACTTCCTCTGATATTTCTAATTTATCGGTTTCCCTTCTAATAAGTGATATGTGACAATCAAGGTGCTCGCTGTCATTAAAATGGTGACAGTGCAGAGAGTTCATTTCTGAAACTTTCCTTAGATATTGTTATCATGCTATACATGAAACATTTAAATTCAAACAAAATACCCTGTTCCAAATGAAAGTTGGTACATAGCATTGTAAATCTCTTTGGAGACAAAGTATGTTATTTTTAAACTTTGATTGACATCTTTGCTAAATAAATGTATTTCCCATCAGAGGTTTGCTCACTGTTCTAATCTTGTTGATGTTTATCCAGTTAACTTCTTATTGTAGATGGTTAAAAACATATAATCAGTGCAACCTAATACATTAGCTTCACAATAACGTAGTTAGCAGCTTAGTGCTTCTTCTCCTTGTTAACTTCTAGGTTAATACTTACTGTATTCATTTAGCATGAATTTTACATGGGCATAGCAGTCATATTTTCAGCATCTCTGTGTCTGTTCCAAACTATGTTAAAGTTACTGAACAGGCAAAGCAGCTTATAAATGTTACTTGTAACAGAATCTCTCTCCAAAATTCCATTATAGCATGTTTTCACTATGCAATCTAAAGATGCAGTTGTATACTCATTTAAAGTGCATTTCCTAGCTCTGTGTCCCTAAGTCCACATCTATAAATTATTTCAGTTGCAAATAAAACTAACTCAGGCATACTGTAATGTTGTTGTTGTTGTGTCTTTCGGCTTTTCCCGGTTAGGGGTCGCCACAGCGGAACTCCGGTCTGCTAATGATTGGCAGTAGATTTTTACATGCCGACTTGCCGGGCCTGATGCACAACCTTCAATGAAGGAACGCCCATTCACGCAGGTCACCACACAGAAGACGCTCTAACTGAGAATCGAATGGAGCAATGTCTTACTGTGAGGCGACACCGCTACCACAGCACCACCACCGCAGTAGTAAACATCTCCATTCCTAAAGTCTTTTTTAAAAATCTCTTTCTACATTGGAGCATAAGCCATCCCTTACTGTTACTGCAGTATATCACTGAGTCTTTTTGTATGTTAACTCATTCCTGGTTTACTCTCTATATGCCCAGTCATGAGTAAATATGCAAAGATAAATTGGAATATCTTTGAACATCTGGGCTAATTCTGCTACAACAGTTTATGAGTTGCTACTAATATAAGTCCGCTATTTAAATGTTTCACAATTTTATACATTCTGTTCTGTATTCTAGAATTAACAGATGTGCCCAAAACATTGAGCAGAACTTATGCAACAAATGGGAAAAAAGTGCTATAGTCCCATACCAAAAATTTACTACCACCTTTGCACCCTTTTACCAAAAATCTACTACCACCTTTACAGCCCCACACCAAAAATCTGTACTCTTACCTACAGATAAAAAAAAACCTAAAACCAGGTATCAAGTAGTGAAGTGACCTGCAGGACGAATAGCTGTAACACTATAGTATCAGTCCTAGAAGTAGTAGAACGTCATAGGAGGGGCTACTGCATGCAAGGTCCCCTGATTCAGAGCCAGTCACATAGTCTGCATTTCTCTGTTTATACTGGGATATCAAGCAGATAATGTCAAATAAAAGAAGTGTCTCCCTTTCCTCCAAAACTTCAACACTGAACTGTGCTTAGTTGGAACTCTAGATATTATGTAATGTGTTGCTTAGAACATCTGTCTGGCTTATTATATTTATACCATAACCGTATACCATTACCTTATATAACCACATCTGTAATACAATACTTTGAGAATATGGACCTGAGCAAATTGATCAAACCACTACTAATTTTGCCAGTTGACTTTATAAGTTATGAACATTTGAATGACATTCAATAAAGATCTGACGTATGTTCTCTATAACAAATCTGCTCCACTTTACCTAGAGTAGAATTTGGTATGAGGGGATGATTTCTCTCTTTGTAACCTGAGTGATATATTGTGTAACAACTTCTTGAATGTTCTCTGTTGTGGTTTAAGTACCCTTTCTTTCCAATAAGTATATTGAGAAGAGTTCCAAAACATACTTGACACACCACAGCTGAATTAATAAAATAAATTAAAAAAACCTTTATAATCACTGAAGAACTGGTCCATCTTAATGATTGATACGACATTGAAAGAACTTTTGGGTCCTGTGCCTAAATTTTCTTTTCACAACAATGTCTCGTTGAAATGGCAAAATTGCTACAGGCATTTTGTCTCTGACGTAGCCCAATCGGTTCATGAAGACACGTTTGCTTGTAGATCTTGCAGTGCATGCAGCCACATTTGGGTTTGCAGTTCTTACATACACCAACGAATTGTACAGTTTTTTTGAATTTCTTTGCTGATTCTAGGATAATGGATGTTGTCTATTATGCGAAGTGCCAGGCTTGCAAATGTTTTTATGTAGGGAAGACAATTTGCCCTTTTAAAGACAGGATTCTAGAATGCATTAATGATATAGGTTCATAGGTTCATAGGTAGGTACTAGGCTATTGGCCCAAGGGCCTACGTTAGCCTAGCCAGCAAGGCACCATAGCTTATGCCACCCAAGAAAGTTATACGTAAAAGTTGTAGGAAGCACCCTTTGGTGAGGCATGTGAATGACCATGGGCTTGATTGTATTTTTAGTTCTAGAGCTTCTTCACTTAAATTTGAGGGGCGGTGATATAAGGAACAAGATTGTATGTGCTGAACTTAAATGGGTCATGTGTTTGAAAGCTGACAGCTTTCCTGGTTTAAATGAAACTCTGGCAAACCTGTACTAAAGAATTGTGGATTGAGACACTACGTTTACTATTTGTCTAGCTTCATGATTATAGTTTGTTGTGTATGAAAGCATTTCTTCCTGTTATAATAGCAGCAACAGTCTGTGGTTGACCTTTGGGCATTTGTGTTTTCTTATTTCTTCCTGTTATATTTGATAGGCTGCTAGAGCTTAGATCTGTATCTTGATTTGTGTTCATAGATAGTTATTTGATTGGTTAGCTTACTATGAATGAAAGCAACACTTCCTGCTTTAGGTTGATTGGCCGATGTAGCTCAGTTTGAGCTGTTACTTGTGCACATAGCTAATGATTTTGATGGGCTGTGTGGTGCTGATCTGTAGTTTGATTTGTGCATTTTATTGGGTGTTTTGATTGGATGAGAATGATTTTCTTCACCTGATTATTTGTAGCTGATTGGTTGTTTCTGATTTTAAAAGTATGTGTGTTGCGTTTTTGTATTTTTACTGGTCTGAAGAAGCAGTGTCTTGTACCACAAAAGCGCTCATGATATACATTTTATTATTTTTATTAAAGTTGTTATTTTATTATTTCAGCCATGGTGTGTCAAGTATGTTTTTGAACTCTTATACATTTTGTTGTATTTTGGCTTGACCTTTACCTGGATACCGATTTTAGTTTTGACATATATTGATGTAACTTTTCACAACAATATATTATGGCAAACATTTTTTTTTCTGTCTGAGGAATACCTTTCCTAATAGCCAATAAAGGATCTTGACTATAGTCATTTGTTTCATTTTTATGCAAAACCATTGCACCAGTTCAATTATGGGTCAAATCTACTTGTATTATGACTGGTTTATTCAAATCAAAATATTTAATACTGTGCACTTTCTTACTGACTGCCAAAGCAATTCAGTCATCATTTCTTGTTGTTCTCTCAAGTAGCATGCCACATTCTTTTATATTAACTTCCTTAATGGCATAACTATTTCTAACAGATTTGAACAAAGAAACCTTCAACAATTTTTTATCATACTTAAAAATATTCTAACTGCTTGACCTGTAATAGTTGTACATACGTAAGATCTCGGATGTTCTGTTCATTTGGGTTCATTGCAGTGGCCATGCATCTCAGTTCTCTAACTCTGATTTTACGCTCATGTCTTTATTCCAAAAAAGAAAAGTTTGGAATAGTACACTATCTTAAGTACTCAGATCTCACAACATTTCTAAAGAAAGCCTCCAATATCTTTCTATCTTAATAGGCAGATGAGAAAATTGGAAACTGTACTCGGTTTAAAAAAGGATTTGAGTTCCTTATACTGCAACACCTTGACATTTTATATGAAATAATATTTTGTAAGGATTATTGGGAAATGCAGAAGTAGGAGTCATGTGGAGGATATTTAAGGATTAAAGGGATGAAGTTAAATAAGAAGGAAGGGCATGTAGTGAAAAGTGGGAACCACATTGCGAGATGAAAGGCAGCAGTAAGGAGCTGCACTGGTGAGTATTTCAGAGGAAGAGAAGTGAAGCAGGAAAGTGAGGAAGTGTGGAGAAGTTACCACTTAGGACGGTAGGTAGAATGAAGAAGCAGTAAGAAGGATGTGAGATAGAGGACAGAAGTTAGGCAGTGCATTCTTATGAGGGTACAAAAAGTCAGACAGAACGCTGACATGATTGGTGTACCAACTCTCCACTGTAAATGCCTGCCTCATTTGTTTAAGATGAAATACTTAGTCAGTTAATTTTTCATAAGAAAACAAGTCTGGATCCCTGTTGAAATATTTGCTTTCTGAAATCCAACACACTGAAAAAAATATTGAAACTGTAGGAGAAGAGTAATGTTAAACATCATCTTTCTCCATTAAACTTCTTTTTTGCAGAGAGGCAAGACCAAATGAACCCCCAATGTGGGGTGTAAGCCATTCATTCCACCCCAGCTTATATATATATATATATATATATATATATATATATATATATATATATATATATACTTACTCTACCTCAGTGAAAAAGGAATATTCTGAAAATGGCAGTCTCAGACACTCTAGCACTTGTTTTATTTCACATGGTCAGTTAAGTTTAATAAATGTATGTGGTGGACAGTGTTTCTTACTATAGATTACAAAACTATTAATTTGGCAAAACCTGTCTTGTTCTGCACTTACATGTCTCGGTTTTGATTAATAAAACATTTTGGATCACAATTGGATGCTCCTTTGCTTTCTGGTCACATGTTTGGGGCCACTTGCTTCTACTTATTTAGAGGGTGCACCGGGTCATGCCCCTCTGTAAAAATCTGCTGACAGAAAGGGGTCAAGTTTTTACTAGGAAGGAATAAGGGAAGGATCTTGGAAAACTCAGATGAATAATAGTTTGTACAACTCCACTTTAGTCGCCACAAATGAAAGCAAATGGAGGGCACCATGCTTGCAGTGAAGTAGTGCAGAGTTTATTTATTTTATTATTTTTAAGACCATGTTTTACTCCCTGGTTCATTGTATGGCCATCCTCCTTAGTGCCCTATATCCACATTGAGTCTAACAGCTTCTCTGTTACTCCATTGTAGCATGGACCAGTCATGGCTGCAGAGGTCATTCTGGGGGTCCTGGTCATCACCTTCAGCTGGAGTTTTTTTTTTTTTGCTCAGACCTGTTCAGCACTCCACCATCCCAGTCCAGTGCCATGCTAGCACCTGAGGAGCAGGTGTGTAATGAGGTCATGAAGAGTATTACCCATCTCCATAGCAGCTAAGCCATGCCCACTATCATTTTCCCTACTTGGATCACACCCTCTCCTCTCAATACAATGTGCCTAGTTCCTACTAGGGATCATCATAAATAACTCCCCCATAGACACACACCCTTCCAGTGTAAACACATGCAGAGTACTACATTCCAGCCACAACTGCCTTGGAATTAAATATAAGCCAGAGGCATAAAAACGAAGATTGCAGAGGGCCAGCTGAAAGTGCAGCAATACATTCATCCCCTGACGCTCCATCAGTCTCCTTAGCTGCTAATCGAACCTTGTTCAGCTAGGCTGTAGTTGGGGCTTTATACCTCTGCACAACTGGAGTGGCAGGAAGTAGTGCGGGGGGCAGCAGACACCAGGACAGAAAATGGAGAGCTGAAAAAGGGAAAAGGATGTACTGTGGAGGCAAAAGCTTAGAGTGAGCAGAGAGAGAGTGATCCCCCAGAAGGTACATTTGACAGATAATTTGATATCGCTGAATTGTATTTGAGTGAAAAGCAAGTGTGGTACCTTGCACATTGAGAAAACTCAAATTTGTTTAATAAGAGGCAATTTAGTCTAATGCTTTTCTAAGGGAAAGAAACAGAGAGAGAATCTTAAGGAAAAGGAAAGGTGCTTCCTTTAATGAAATTACCAGTCTCCAGAAAAAGATCCAGCATGGGTCCCTGGCCTTACGTTATTATCAGAAGTGATCCAGTTTTTATGATTTTGCTACAAAAGAACTTTATAAGGGAGTTACAGCAGAACTAGTGCTTAATTTCATCCTGTCCAAGTACCTGCTTGGAAAATTAATGGGGCTCTAAGTAAAACCAAAACTGAAAAGCTGAATTTTACATGGTTGAAGGGAGTAACACAGAGAGTTTTACTGAGAGGGATAATGGCAATACTAAAGAAAGAGACTAGCAGGGTACTACATGGATGACTGCTGAATCCTGTGCTTAATTTGTGCAAAACTACTGAATACTTCTAGTGTAATAAAAGGGCTTTGCTATCCTTACTGATAAAAAGATGAGTGCAACAGTGCAGGATAGGAGAAATGCTTAAAGAAGAAGATGTGGAAAGGATGACAAAGAGGGAATAAAGCAGCTGTTGTTTTTCAGTGTAGACACATGCAGAATATTACCTTTAAGCCATAACAGCTTTGGAGGGAAACATCAGCTGAAGACATAGAAATGAAAGCAGCAAAGAGTCAGAAAAGGATCATTTGGAGTATTACAGAATGCTGAGGTGTATCCCAAGAAGGATAGACTACAAATCCAAAGAGATACTGTTCTTAATCTACAGGACCCAATATATGCCATATCATTTGTATCATATGCAGTTCTAAAGACTACGCATATAATGTAACGTTAGGATACTAGATGTAGTCCAAAGGAAGTCTACTAGCAGGAAGCATTAAATGTAGAGGAAATTATATGACTAAACATTAGAAGATTTGAAAATATTCTCAATGGAGACCAGATCAGATAGGCTGGAGCATTATATGATTACACAAGTTCATATCAGGGAGTTCAAAGGGGTTATCACACAGAGGGTGGGAAATGGGACAGTAGCAGGGGATTGTAAGGACAAATGAGTTTCTGGCCCTGTGAAAACATTTCTTCAGTTTGAGGACAGTGGATGAATAGGTTTCAGAACAGGAGTGAACCCATGAAGAGGGAATCTATTGATGCATTCAATATTGCATGAAACAGGTAAAGAAAGGATTAAGTCTAAGAGTGGAAAAGTGGAGAGATCAAGTAATAAATGCAAGCAAAGCAGAAGCTGGATAGCAAGAGTGTCTGTTTCTGATGCAAAGCCTATGCAGCGACAGTGTACTACTAGTGTAGCTCGGTGAATAACAATTATTATTACTTTTCACATAGATAAGTATAGCTGTAAAGAAGATTGCCAAATAATTATTTAGCAGTTTTAAATATAACAATCATAACAACTTACTGTCACTTAATTTACATTCCTTACTAAAAGCACTTTCAACATATCCTTTCTGCATGGCTAAGGGTCATTTGATTGCATCATGTATTGCTTAATGCTTTGCAGGTTTTTAAGCATATTCTGAATGCCTACAGGAACTAGGCAAACAGACTATTCCTTATATAATTATTTCTTTAAGTAGAATTTGCCAACTCTACAACAGTGGATCAGACATGCATTGTGTTTTGTGGGAATTGTGTGGTAAATTTTACTGCTCATGCAGTGAGAAATATAACTTAGCAAGTTTAAAAAAGGTGAAAAATGTATTGCAATTTCACATTGTATAATATACAATTTCCATTACTTTGTGAATGCAGATGAAAATGGGTCTTTGATTAATAAATGCTTGCAGTAATTTATGTTAATACTATCTAACTAATGAATGTTCTTTCCTTTTTTAGACACCCACGCACAACTCAGCCTTTTGCAGAACTTGAAGAAAGCCAACTACAATGTCCCCGTGGTGGTATCAGACTCTGGAAAGCCCCCACTGAGTAACAGCACAGAAATCAAAGTGCAGGTGTGCAGTTGTAAAAAGAACAAAATGGACTGTAGTTCAGCAAGTGCTCTTCATATCAGCGTCACCCTCCTCATCTTCTTTTCAATCTTCAGTTTATTTTGTAAGTATTTCTAAATGAACAAAATCAACTGTTGCTATGCAGTGCCTCCCATTCCAGATAAAGTGAAGGAGTTCCTTGCAAACCACTCTTTCAAGCAGCTTCTTATGGAAACTTGAAATGTGTACAAAATGTTCATCTGTTTAATTGGGTTAACATATTAACTTAGAGTGTTGAGACACAATAATAATTATATTAGATTTTCTACCATGGAAATCTTTCCATCTTTACATTAATGATGATTTAAGATAGTAAGTCATAAGTTAGCATAAATGATGAAAACATTGACTTAATGAAACATTTTGCCAACTGAAAAGAAAATAATGCATTTTTCAACAAAATACAACTTTCCTCAGGGCTATAGAGCTGTTATATTTGTTTAGCGAGCACAGACGTTTTGCCATTACCAAAGCATTTCTTTCACAGACATGCCAGATTTTTTTTCTTAATGGAGCAACTTTCACTGCAAAGGTTTCAGCTTGCTTGGGCTGACTGAATAATTTGTTACACAGTTATCATACAGATATGTACAACTAATGTTAAAATAGTTAATATAAACATTTAAGGCATAAATTAACTGATATAGGCCAGGTTTCAGAAACAGGCTCGGCTGTGAGTGGTAAGGGTGCAGCAAAAAGGACCTGTGAGTGTGAATGTTGATACTGGAGATTCAGAGACACATTAGCCAGCTCATTATTAACTAATAGGCATATCTCAGAATCACTTTGTCATTGCCACAAGTGTTAACAAGCCATTTACTGGTGATACTGCTGTAATCAGCTCTGGTAGCCAATGCATTTTGTTAGCACAGGCAGGCACATCCGTTAATCATTCCAGCACAAACAGTTTAGAGGTATGGGGCCCCACCATCTGCACACACACACATACACTCACAAATTCACAAACTCATTCAAAAACACACACACACCCACAGACAGTCTTCATACAACAAACACACATAGCCCCATCTTACCTTTCCCACTAGTGGATTCCTAACCTTTAGTAAGGTTTATTTTTCTTTTTCTCTGATGTGTATGGGGGTGTTTTAGTCCATTACAGCTGCTAAATGTGTGAACAGATATATTCTTAAAGTAATGCAGAGGGAGCCAACCTCTGATTTCTGAAGAAGGGTTTACAATGTTTCAAAAGCAGAAAACAAAATTTGCGCTAACACAGCCATGTAACACCATATCATTTTAGTCTGTGGTGCATATTTTTGGCATGAAAACACATGTTAAATTATATATACTATATAAACGTATGTTATAGATGTGCATATGTATGTGTGCCTATTGTGAGTTCAGTGTGCTTATCTTTTGCTGTGCATGGATGAACATGGTCTTTTGCAGCATTTATATCAATTAAATGATATGTCATCCATAATCGATGTCACAGGCAAACCAACAAAAAGCCAGTACTGCTCTCTGTATACAAATAAAGTGGAAATATTTTCAAAGGCAAATCCACAGCAAAATGTTGATAATTTGCAAATCAGATGCAGGAAATTGTGAATGCTCAAAATGCAAACAGATGTTGAAAATATCAGTGAAGTTAATATTCCTGTGTACCAACAAAAGGTACGCAGTTATGTCTTTATAATTAAATCTTGCAGTTTTCATTCAAATAATCATTAGATCTGTAGATAGTGGTATTATAATATATTAAAGGGCAAACAGAATGAAATATAAGATAAAACATCAGATGGCGAGAATGGAACAAGGGTAGCAAGCCAGGGGAAGGATGTGAGGGTGTTAATTATACTTGGACTGGTGTTCTAGAAGCAGAATTAGAGAATAGTAGTGGGCAGCCAAAAACTCTGGGTATATCCTTAGATGAACCAAAGAATAAAACAAGGCAGTAATGGAAAAGTGAAAAAAGAAAACACAATACACCGCCAAGACAATGCACAGATAATCGCTTTAAATGAAATAAAAGACAAAATAATTAGCAAGCAGTTTTATTCTTTAATAATCACAACAAGAACTTCCTCAGACCAACCCAAACTAAAATATAAGCCAGATTGAAAGAATTACGTATGCATCACATGCTCAAGAAGAAACAATCAAAAGGACTAAAAAATCAATGAATCAATCAAATCATTTTAAAAGCATTTTTTATGTATTGTAGTTTTATTTCTTTTAAAAATGATTTGATTGACTGATTTGCTAGTCTTTTTAATTGGTTCTTCATGTTGATATGCTGTCTTGGTGGTGTTTTGTGGTATATCATTAGATGGGTGGACTCCAGAAATGATGCTCCCAGTGTTGGGTAGCTGTTAAAAAACATCTTTAGTGCAGCATACAGACCCAAAGGTCATGCAGTTACAGCAATATAAGGTGAATGAAAGGGTTTCGGAGGAAGGTGACAAGAGTCAAGGATCAAAAACAGAATAGACAAGTCTTGCCTACAAAGCAATCTCAGACCCTGCCTTGATGGGACTGCTGTATATCTGCAAGTCAAGCTCCACCCTAGTAACCTGTATGTGCAACCTCAACCTGGTTTGTGACATCAATAGGACTTGTTGGTGGGACAGATTTGTGTCCCAGAGACTCCCCCTTCTGTAGAATAGACTCCCTCTCTACGTCAAACAGAGTACCTCATTATCCCTTTTTAAGAGAACCTGGTTGACTGGATAGGAAACAAAAAATACACCCCTGGAATTCCACCTCTGTCCCTGCTTGACAGGGGCTTTGGGTGCTGACTTGTCTAAACATAGGCTAAACTCTTGGCTAGGCTTATAAGGGCATCAGGGCCAATATCCTAGTAACTTCCTATGATCATATGACATTAACAGAGACTAAAAGAGGTAGTGTTTTTACTAGAGAAGAGATGGTAAGGAGTATGATATTCATGCACAATTTCATGTCACAGTGCAAAATCAGGTGACCTGAACAGAATGGAAATAGGAGAGAAGATAAGTCACAGGCAGTATACTGTAGGGATATACTACTGTCTAGATCTCTGAAAGTACTTCTACATGAAAAGGATTTTAAACACATTGAAATGGATTATTAATGGGTGATGGAAAAGAAACCCAAGAAGACATTCAAAAAGTCGGAGAGCACCTAGCGAAAGGTTGAGGTGGATGATAGGGATGGAGGAAGAATGCGTGATTCAGATAAAGAGTAGATTGTATGGGACTGATGCATCAAGGAAGTATAAGTCATATGACAGCTCCTTCAAACTTTAGCCAATGGGTATGCAGTAAATTGAGGACTGCTAGAAAAGAAGAGTATTGTGGGAAAGGGGAATGTGTGTTAGAGAAAATAAAGGAAGAAAACATGCGTGTAGAGGGGAAGGGAAGGAATGAGATGGTCAGGGAATGGTACTGGCAGACAGGCAGCTGGAAAAGAGTATAATGGGAAGCCAAATTAGTATTACACAAGGAAGAAAAAGGTGTGAACAAGTAAACAGCAGTGAAGTAATCAACAGCCAAAGAAGCTCTGAGCATAGATGTCTGGGAAATACATTACAAGTGTGAAAATTGTAAATAAAGAAGGTACAACAGCAATAGAAAGGACCATAAGGGGGTTGGTCAATTGGTGTGGCATTGTACCAGAAAGTTTGAATGGATGGGGGGGGGACATAATGCAGCATGACAGCAGTGTAAAATGTTAGCATGACCCTCATCAATATCAGAAAATCAGAAGGAATATATTAAGTGGAGAGGGCACTTGTAGTGGAAAATGAATGTCAATGTGTTGCGGATGACACATAGAAGTTAAAAAGAGAGCAGCACATATAACACAAGAAGTAAAAGTGGACACTGTAAAGTTTTAAAGTAGAGATTAAGGAAGTGAATCCAGACGTTTTTGTATAAGGAAGAATATAGGGATAACTGGATTAGTCACTTTGGAAGGTCAGAAGGATAAAAAGGCCCTTGAATAGCAAACAATTATGAATGTATACAATGAATTCTTATTCACAAAAGAAGCAGATTACACAGTATAAGTCTCAGAACTGAAGGAAAAGAAAAGTAAGGATACAAATGGATGGGGCACATAACTGATCTCCAAAGCATAGATCCTTTAAGTAGAGTTCACAAAACCAAACTGGGGGCACCATAGGGAAGCATGCGGCCAACTGTGTTTTAGGGCATGGTTAAAGAAGATTTGCACTCCCTCTGGTTTGAATCATATGTCTAAGGATGTTCTGTAGAGTCCCAGGAATATTTAACTGGCTGTTAAACAGACCTGCCTCCAGAGTCCTGTGATATTTGTATTGCCTATGAATGTAGTAGGAGCATAGCTGAAGGCATGGACGAGGACATCACTTTCCTAACTATTTTAATATGCATGCACAGTAGATGAAAAGGCGTCATATTCATTTATTTATTTATTTTTATTTTATTTGCAGTTGTTTAACCAGGATAGTCCATTGGGCCTAAAATACCCTTTTTCAATGGAGTCCTGGGGAGAAAAGCTCCACATACAAATCATACAAAGATTCTATTCTACATACAGATTATACAATGGTTATGTTACACACATAGTTTACATGAGGATTAAAGAAAAAACATTGTAGAATTACAATTATAAGTTAGTCAAAAAGGAAAACAAAAATTTTTTATTTTTTTTTGCTAAAAGTTGCAGGGAACAAACAAGGAGTTGTATGCTAGAAGCAAGCATGAAGTTGCTAGCTGGGATTTCAGGAAAGGAAAGAGGAAAGGTGTTGGGAGAAGAGAGTAGGCTAGGAGGTATGTACACAGGAGCATTCCCAGGAGGATGTTAAATGAGAGTGTAGTGACTTTTTAAAGGATGTCAGGTTAGCAATAGTACGAATGAAGGGGGGAAGGGTGTTCCATAGGCGCGCTAGTGAGAAGGACAGGAGGTTTTGTCCTGGAGGGTGTAGTGGTCTATAACCTTCTATGAGGTTTTGATTATTAGATCTTAGGAGTCTTTGAGTTTTATGCATTTTGAAGGTAGTTGAGAGAGAGGGACAGAGGGAAGGCTGGAAAATGAGTTTATGTGCATAGGTGAGCTGAGTGTAGGAGAGGTAGTTGGGAAGCTCTAGCCAGTTGAGTTTATGGAGAGGTACACAGTGATGGGTGGATGATTTGTTACTGGTGGCGAATCTGGCTATTTTATTGTAACAAGAGGACAGTTTGGTTTTCAGAGAAGATTGTAGGTTTGGAAGAAGAGGGGCACCATAGAGAAGGGAGGGAAGGAGAAATGTGGTAGAGAGAGTAATTTTGGTAGTTGAGGTAAGGAAGCGATTGTGACGGTAGAGCATGCCCAGTTTTAGGTGAGTTTTTTTAATATTTAATAGTAGGTGGGAGTTGAATTTGAGTTTGTCATCAATTTGGACCCCTAGTAGTTTAGCTTCAGATACCAGCTCAAGAGGTATGTTATTTTGGCTGATGATGGAGAATAGAGATTTATCATAGTGATTTGTTTTGGAGGGGGTAAATATCATAAGTTTAGTTTTAGCAGCATTGAGTGCAAGATGGTTGTCTTTCATCCATTGTTCTGTGGTGGTGAAGGCATATTGAGTAGGTTTTAGAAGAGTTGGGATGGATGGGTAGCACAGATGATTGTGGAGTCATCAGTATATTGAATAATGTTTGCAAGGGGGACAGAGTGGTAAAAGTCATTAATGAAGATGTTGAAGAGAACCTTGTGGAACACCTGTAGGGGTGTTGAGGAAGGAGGAGGTGGTAAAATAAATAAAATAAAATAAGTAAAATTTACTATAGCAGTAGATACAGTAATAGATCACTGTTGTGTTTATGAATCGGGTACACAAAGGTAGAAACATTTTGGCAAATTATTTCCATGTCAAAAGTATATTTTTTTCCATTTGTTGTTCTTAGAAATAAAATCAAAAGTATTAAACTTTCATGCAGTCATAACAGACAATATAGCTTCTGCTTAAACTAGGAAGGGATAGTACTCTTATCCAGTAAGTGGGCTTGGATTATTTTGATTGTCTTGTAAAATGTGGGACCATCTGAGGAAGAGTTTTATAAAAGAATGTGGAAGGAGCAGGTAGTCAGTGTAGAAATTTTAATGAACATAAAAATACTTTTTCTAAGAATCACTTAAAGATCATTTTTATAACAGAACCTGCAGGTAATCACTATTCACATTTTAGTGTACATAAAAATACTTGTCCTAAAGAAAAGCTTGGAAACAGTAGGGATAACCTGTGAGAATTATGAGTAGAAAACTAAAAATGTTCTACTGTTTAGTGCTGTGCAGCTATTACATGGTATGTAAAACACACTGAACAGAAGCTAGGCGTGTACATCGTGCTTTTATCATAGTATTGATGTTGGTGTTAATCAGTACTCAAGGCATGTTTTTGCATAAAGATGGGGACTCTTTTTACGTAATTTGTATAACCGATTTGCTGTTATGACATTTTCATTCTTTCTTTTGTTAAACATATTGTGCTGTTCTTCCCAGTACTGACAGGCGACTTTTATCATGCACTCAGGCTGCCATCAGCTTCAACAAATTGGAGCTCAGTTTAATGCCTCATGTGAAGGAAAGAACAAGTTGTCTCTAAAGTAAATCAAGTAACATTATTTCCTGGAGACTGTTAATTACCAGAAAGCCTGATAACTGCTTCATATGTGCCAGCATAAAATTTGTGCTTATATTTTACTCCTGATGAGAGAAGAAGCAGGGGGCATTAATTCCTGACTGTCTGTGATTGGGCAGTGAGTGCCTGTGTTGGTGTGGGACCTTCCTGAGTGGTCTGGATGCTATTCAATGCATCTTCCAGGAAAAGGCTACAACATGCCTACAGTCCCCTTAACAGAAAATTCAACCCTGGTTTGGCACCTGTGTCTCTAATGGACAAAATCATTTTGTAAATGAGTCATCTACCAGGCTCCTGTTGTAAATGTTTAATCTTCCAAGCCCCAGATTACACTTATCAAGGGTACCAGAACTTGTCAGAGAGTTCATAGGTTCATAGGTAGGTACTAGGCTATTGGCCCTAGGGCCTATACAAGCCTAGCCAAAAAGGTACCCTGGCTTTTGCCACCCAAGAAAATTATTTTCCTGTGCCCCTGTCAAGCAGAACCACAGAAGTGATCCCTGGGGTGAATTTCCTGTTACCCATACAATCATCAAGATTTTTCTTGAAGAGTGCTAATGAGGGGCTCTGTTTGACATACGATAGGTAGTCTGTTCCAGACTATGGGAAGTCTCTGGGACAGGAATCTATCCCTCCGGCATGCTCTGTTTATTGTGGTGACAAGGTGTAGGTCCCTAGAGCGTGTAGCTCGGAGGGATTGGGATTTCTTTAAGTGAAGCATGTCCAACAGCTCTAGGTTTGACATAGCTTTGTATGTTAGGCAGAGATCGCCTCTGAGTAGGCGATATGTGACGGAGTAAAGCTGGAGTTGTTTGAGTCGGTCTGTGTAGGACATCTGTTTGAGGCCAGTAATCCTTTTTGTGAGGTATTTCTGCGGACTTTCCAGTTGTTGTAGATGTCTTGTGAGGTACATACCAAAAGGGGCGTTGTACTCTATAATGGGTCTAATGAGTGATGAGTAGAGGGGAACAATGACCTCTTTTTTTCTGGATGAGAAACCTCCAGGATGCATGGCTACATTTAAAAAAGCCCTTGTGGTCATTAGCCTAGTACACATCTATGAGCTTATGAACCCTTCAGTTCTGCATATCATTTCAAATGATAAATGCTTCCTTCATTTCTTTATGGTCATTACTAGTACTTTTTAAGTTTGTGGTGTGGTGAGTCAGGGATGACCAATGTTTTTATTGACTCTTGCAGTGTCCTCTTGATCATGAAAGCTAGTTAGTGACAGGTGACATTTATTTTAAAATAATATCATAAAGAAGAAGCATGCCACAAGACTGAAGAGCACTGTATCTTTTCAGTCTTGCATAAAATGGAAGCAGATCTTCTAGATTTCAAAGCCTAATTATCTGTTCCCCTATAGTGGCACTGTGATCTGACCTTGCAGTCATGATACGTGTTGGCAAGCTGAATATGTCCTAACTCATTACTTAGTTTTGCTGGAGACCAGCATCTTTGAAATATATCTGGCCTATGTTTTAAATATATGCTTTAGATAAAATATTCATTTTTTTTCTTTTTTTTTTTTTTTTTTACAAAAAGGTATTAAACATAAAATATTTGTTTTTTTATTTTATTTTATTCCTTTACAAAAGGGTATTACAATTAAAGTATATTTCAAGGGCAGTTGACAGAACACTGCTTGTTACTTTTGTAATGAAACTAACATGTTAGGTTCTCCTATAAAACAATAAACAAATACGGATCATAAAGAGTAAGCAGTCAGTATTAATGTCCCAACTACACAATGACCAGAATCTAGGACAGCATCAAAGTGAGATGAATGAAAGGGAAAAAAGCTCGATGGATGCAGAGAAAGCCTGTTGTAAAAGAATTCATAGCCACTACCTTTCATCTTTCACACCTGATTCCAATTCAGAGCACACGTGAGAGATAAAAGGTCTTCCCTCAACAAAAGCTGTTCTGGGCAACAGAGAAAATGAGTTCTGCCAACTGTAATCACTTCCCTGACAAAAAAGTGCAGAGGCAGTGAGGATAGTAGAAGTTGTGACAGAAGTCAGAGTTCAGTGACAGCTAAAACTGATAACTCAGTAAATGAGAAGTCAAGGATGGACAGTGATGAGATGCGACCAGGGTTTGTTTCCAGTGGACAGCATTTCTCTAGTGTTTATTTCTAATTCATAAAGAGAAACAACTTTCAACACAGTAAAAAACACTTCTGCAATTATTGCATGTTGACCATTCAGCACTTCCTATCCCTCATAAACACTGTGACCAGTTGGCATGCCTTACCTAATAATAAGAAACTTTCATTGTCAAATAAATGAAGTATAAACAAACAGCAGTAAATATCAAATATGAGATTTTTCTGTCTATCCATCTGTCTGTCTGTCTGTTCACACCTCACAATATGAGCACATTTTTTAAGCATATTTAAAGATAGGCAGCTTGAAAGCAAATTACTAGAAAAAGGACTATAAACAGGGAATGCATAGTATTTGTGGTTTCTTTGTATGATTCTGTTGATCACAGATGCTGTCAGTATGATGGGATCCCTAGAATATATGAAAAAAAGTCAATAAACTCTGAAACAGTAAACTCTTTTACAAGTTAAATACATGCTAGTAAACTTCACAAAAGTGCGAAAAATTGAATGTTCTTCAGTATTAAGTCAAGCAATGGAAAATTATGACTCCTACTGGTAGAATCAAGTCACCATAATTTACTTGGGATCTACATCAAAAAAACTGTTTAACATTTTTTTCATTATTCAATGCATACTATTCTTATTCTGTTTCATTTTGCAAACGTCCTCTGAAGTATATCAGTGGGCACAAAATCCTGGAAGCTGCAAAGCTAATGTGAGAATAAGACTATCCATTCTGTAAATTTTCAGCAATTCAGAGCATAATATCTACCAACGTAATCATTTTTTGTAAGTGCACTGAGTAAGTACATTGCTTTTTTAAAGGTCTTATCTCGGAGATTACAAAAAAATGTACATTTAATAAGGAAATGGCAGTGGACCATAATCTTAGACAATAACTTTGTAGAATGTGTAACAGTCAAGTGCAGTGTTTAGAAAGGTAGGAAAACCTGCTTATACTGTGGACATTTTCGTCGGTAGATTTTAAGTTGTTGGCTGTCTGAAGGCAGATGATTTAAAGCAATTTAAACAGATGCAGATTACTTCAAACATGCTACAAATTATTAAAGCAATAGATTCAAAGATGAAGTGTCTAGTAGTTTAGGAAAGTGAAGGGGAACTTCGATGG
This sequence comes from Protopterus annectens, assembly GCF_019279795.1. NCBI lineage: Eukaryota > Metazoa > Chordata > Ceratodontiformes > Protopteridae > Protopterus > Protopterus annectens. Next base: position 1,271,799,111 of record NC_056745.1, read on the forward strand.
GGTAATGATCACTTTTTTCCAAGCAAGTGACCTCTGAGTACCAAATAACTAAAAAAATTAAAAACAAAAAGTGTATTTCAAAGCCTTTTATATCACTCATCTCATAGCCGGCCTTAGGCATAGGCCAACTAGGCAGCCGCCTAGGGTGCCAGTCTAGCAGGGGTGCTTTTCCAGTATTTATTTGGTGTAGGTAGACCAGGATGGGGGCACCAGGTAATGTGGTGGTGGGGGGGCGCCATGGAGCCCTTTTGCCTAGGGCACCAGTTGACCTAGAGCCACTCCTGATTCATCTATGACTGTGTTTTTGACAAACACAATTAGACAAAATGAAGAAAGAAAATATGTGGTGTGAAAGACAGAACCCCCTTATACAAGAAGTGCAGAGAAGACCATCACCCCCCACACACACACACACACACACACACACACATTTTGTAATGGATTGCCAACTCTAAATCTCCTCATCTTCAAGAAAAAGTCCCTGATGCTGACATTTTGCAAAACTATTAGGGAACAAGCCTATCTTTGTAAACTATGATTTAACAAATATGGTCTTAGTGAGCAGTATGATTCCCTAGAAAAAAAACTAGCTTAGGTTATGAACAAAAACGATGATTAATCTGTAATCTATATTGGAATTTATTTTTGTTCCTAATATGGAAGTAGCTACTAATGTAAGTACTACTTGCATGTAATTTCCAGAGTTTTTAAGGATGTGCTCTCTGGGGTTAAACACACACTCCCTCATATACTGGGCTGTGGCTTCACACACCTTAATCTATTTTGATTATGGTTGTTGCAAATTATGATGAAAGGAGATTTTCCCTTTGTAGTTTCATTGGACAAGAAACTAGCTTTTGATCAGTGCTTAGGATTATCAGCAACCTAAGGTAAGGAAACCTATAACAAACATTCATGCAATGGTTAGAAATCTCCTTTTTAAGACAGCATGATGTAACTTCCTTCTAAAGAATGGAATGAACTAACCTCCAGTCTCTTTCCCTACCTGTAATTTATACCTCCACATCCACAGACTGTTTTAATTTCTGTAGTACATACAGACCTGCATCTTCTCTTAGTTTTGCTTCTACCCCTTCACTTGATTCCCAGCCAGTAAATAATTGCATATGTTATGTTTTCTTGTATGTAGTTCATATTATCACATTTTGAATTTTATTTTAATACTGTATTTGAATTTTCAATTGTAAACTCCTTCTTGCACTGTGTAATATACTTTTGTTGTGTAGTCACTTATACATTATATTGCATACATCTTTACTTCTCTATTCAATACCAAAATGTCAGAGTCTGAAAGCAGTTAAAGAAGATGAGTTCTATCCTGAGTCAACAAATTAAATTAAATTAAATTAAATTAAAAACATATAAACAAACAACTAAATAAACAGCAACCACAAGTGACACATACCATAAAAAACTATTTAATAATAGAAGAATACAATGATACAAATAGTACAGCAACACTTTCATTTGGAAATGGACTTCAACAGACTGTAAATAAAATTATATCTCTGCAGCTTGTTTCATACAAGTCCCAAGTTACATGATATACACTGTCACATGATCAAAAAGTCTTTGTGAGACACCTCTCTGTTTATTTTAAGTAAATCACAAAGTACACTGTTTTACGTAGGTAGAACTGCAGATAGGATACAACATTTTGGCATGTTGTGTTATCAGGGAAAACAGATGCTTGCCTTCAAAAATGTTTAGTATTAAATATGTTCTCAAATGTATGTAAAGGGGACATCTTGGGGTCCCATTCTAAAAGACTTGCTCTAAATGTAAGCAACCACTTACACAGACAGCAGGCTAGGAGCAGGTCTTTGGGAATCTGGTACCCAGTTTAAGCCTGTTTGTAGATATGGCCTTACAGAGAAGTAAGTCACACCGAGAGCAGGTCTTTCAGAATCAGGGCAGATTTACACTGAGACCAACATTTTTGGAATCTGGCCCTAGTTGTTTCTTGTGCATTGTCTTCCTTATGCAAATAAGAGTTTTAGGACAAGCCCCTCGCATTACTTTGCTTTTCCAACATTTCCCTTTTCAATCTCATTTTGTTCTTGCCTTTTTTTATGAATGCAATGATCAAAGATCCTTTTTCTAAAATATACACGAAGTCATGTTGTTATGTCTCAGATGTCTGATATAAAGTCTGTAGGACCTTTTGTTCCTCTTTATATATTTACTATAATTTTCCTCAAGTAACGAATATATGATTTATTTAAATATATATTTTTCTTACGGTACCTATCCGAGTAACCCAAACCATATGTATTAGACACCCAGTCAATATAATTATGGAATCCATACATTCTCACCCTTTCTTTCCTCCACTTATTTTTTTCCCTCCCTGACTTTCCCAAAAGTGAGTTATGAACTTCCTTGCATAACCTGATATATTGTGCTATTATCTAGGTAATTATAAGAGCCAGTTCATGACTTACATTCAATTCATTCTTTCACTGTATTTCAGGAAACAGCATAGGTATCCTTAAATATTTCCTTAGGATGTTACAGTTTAATCATGGCCTTATACATGGCCCGCACTGTATCTCTATACCATAAGTAATTATTGAACAAATATATGCTCTGGTGGATTTATTCTATAGTTTTAAAGTTATCCTGATAGTCTCTTATGCAGTCTGTACTAGGCACAACATGGGTTTTTTTTTTCCTGTTTTAATCTTTAAAAACCTGTAGGAGACATATGTTTAAATGTTTTGTTCACTTGATTTGATAGCTTTTGTGCAGTTGCAGGTAGGCAGTTTAGTTTTATACTATTAAAAAAAAAAGAGAGAGAGAAATCCGTGGTATCCCTTGAAGTGTCAGAAATACCCACTATGGAACCTAATCATTAGCAGACCGGAGTTCCGCTGTGGCGATCCCTAACCGGGAAAAGCAGAAAGATACAACAACAACAACCTGTTTCATGTCTCAGAAGAATTGATAGCTTGTTATATTTCTGTAGGTATAAGTACCAACAAGTTGTAATTTATAGTCGATTACTAACAATACTGTCAAGGCAATGGCTGTCAAGCTGTACCTGTATTCATTATAAATACACTCAGGCTTACACAATGCATAAATCTTTCACTTAGGTCAGAAGAGTGAAAGAACATTGAATAGAGGGTGAAATGATCTTGCCCTTGCCAATAACAATATAGATTTGTTGTTTACAGCATCCCGGTGAGATACCTGTCCAAACAACAATACACAAAAGAGACATTTTGAATATGGTTTACATTTTCTGTGGAAATTATTTTAACTGGATGTTTATTTAACATCCTTCTGCTATGTTGTCCTAATTTACAATTAAATCTTCTCTTTCCCCCAAGACTAAAGAGCCAGTCTCTCAATATATAGACTAGGTGTTTTGTATGAGTATTTTCATTATGTTAGGAGAAATGCAGTCCCAAACCATTGAATAGAATTATGGTATATGCTTGCATAACATGAATTTTCTGATAATTGTTCCATATTTTAAATGCAAAATAAAATGAAAGGTCAAAACCAGAAAAGCAAGAAGACTGACATATACCATCTCATAAACAATACATGAAGCTTTGTAACAGCCGACACGATAAAGCCAAGGATTTTATTAAGGAATTATGTGATTAAAAATCACCCTATTAAAGTTCACAATATTATAATGCCAAATCCTAAATTCCAATTGAAGTTGTACCCTACAAACTCCATTGTTCTTGAGGGAAGCCCTGTATTACATGCATAGCCGGCCTTAGGCATAGGCCAACTAGGCAGCCGCCTAGGGCGCCGCTCTAGTAGGGGCACTTTTCCAGTATTTATTTGGTGCAGGTAGACCAGGATGGGGGCACTGGGTGGTGAGGTAGGGTCACCGTGGAGCCCATTTGCCTAGGGCACCAGTTGACCTAAGGCCGCTCCTGATTACATGACAGTTTATGTTAAGAGCTATCCCTGATTGCTGCACTCTATGAATAAAATGCTTCACTGCCGTCACTCTTATGATGGTGCATACTTAAACAATTAGAAATGTTTGTACCTCAGTTTCACTAGCACACACTCCAAGACAGATTCAGACTCTTCAGCTACAATTTGGAAGTACATAAACAAGTAGATTCAACTTTTAAATACTTTATTTTCATATCCCTTAACCTCCATCTCACCACACACACAGATGCAAATTTATAGGTGTGGGTTCACACTTGTATTGTAGTGTCAGTTTTTATGCCAATCCAAAAATATTGTTGTTTATCCTTTAAAACCTTATCAGCATTTAAAATTTCATAAATATTGGTAAAATAAATTTCTTACAAAGAATCAGATATTTACAGTTTGAAAAATGTTTAAAAAATATGTATCCTGCATACATTGATTGTATATACCTCCTTCTGGTCATTTGTATTCTATGTAGAAACATAAGGCTGACTGCAAATAATATAGTTTGGCATGCTGTGTTATCAGGGAAAGCAGCTGCTTGCCTTCAAAAATGTTTAGTATTAAATATGTTCTCAAATGTATGTAAAGGGGACATCTTGGGGTCCCATTCTAAAAGACTTGCTCAAAATGTAAGCAACCACTTACACAGACAGCAGGCTAGGAGCAGGTCTTTGGGAATCTGGCACCCAGTTTAAGCCTGTTTATAGATATGGCCTTACAGAGAAGTAAGTCACACTGAGAGCAGGTCTTTCAGAATCAGGGCAGATTTACACTGAGACCAACTGTTTTTGGAATCTGGCCCTAGTTGTTTCTTGTACATTGTCTTCCTCATGCAAATAAGAGTTTTAGGACAAGCCCCTCGCATTACTTTGCTTTTCCAACATTACCCTTTTCAATCTCATTTTGTTCTTGCCTTTTTTTATGAATGTAATGATCAAAGATCCTTTTTCAAAAATATACACAAAGTCATGTTGTTATGTCTCAGATGTCTGATATAAAGTCTGTAGGACCTTTTGTTCCTCTTTATATATTTACTATCATTTTCCTCAAGTAATGAATATATGAATTTAAATATATATTTTTCTTACGGTACCTATCCGAGTAACCCGACCATATGTATTAGACACCCAGTCAATATAATTATGGAATCCATACATTCTCACCCTTTCTTTCCTCCACTTACTTTTACCCTCCCTGACTTTCCCAAAAGTGAGTTATGATCTTCCTTGCATAACCTGATATATTGTGCTATTATCTAGGTAATTATAAGAGCCAGTTCATGACTTACATTCAATTCATTCTTTCACTGTATTTCAGAAAACAGCATAGGTATCCTTAAATATTTCCTTAGGATGTTACAGTTTCATCACGGCCTTATACATGGCCCTCACTGTATCTCTATACCATAAGTAATTATTGAACAAATATTTGCTCTGGTGGATTTAATCTATAGTTTTAAAGTTATCCTGATAGTCTCTTACGCAGTCTGTACTAGGCACAACATGTTTTTTTTTTCCTGTTTTAATCTTTAAAAACCTGTAGGACACATATGTTTAAATGTTTTGTTCACTTGATTTGCTAGCTTTTGTGCAGTTGCAGGTAGGCAGTTTAGCTTTATACTATTAAAAAAAAAGAAAGAGAGAAATCCGTGTTATCCCTCGAAGTCTCAGAAATACCCAGTATGGAACCTATTCTGGGTCCAAAACAAACCAAGAAGAAACTTCACAGTGTGGAGAGTGTGATGTTCACTTCCTGAATTATGTTATGCACTTAGTTCACTTAATAAAAATCGAACTGTAAAATATAGCTGTAAAATACGTGCTTCAAAATAATCAAGCAGAAAATAGTAGGTAGTGCACACCTGAGTTAAAAATGGAATATCCTGCTTTGTATTAGTGAAGTACTTTGCAGGATGCACAGTAGCAAGTCCCTCCCAAACCACACCTTTCTCCTGAGATTTCCTGACTTTCTCCTGAGATTTCCTGACCGTGTGGTTAAACTTTTTTTTGCAAATGCATGCATCATGTAATGAAACACACTTCCAAAAGTTTCATCTTACTGGATGTTTGAGAGGTGTGATATCATCGATAATAGCAGCGCAATTAAAGTAAGCATGTACTGCCTGCCACCTCACTCATCTGCTTTCTCTGACCCCCCCAATGGTTCCCTTTTGCACTTTGAAAACGTTAACACTTATATTTCTTGAAAAGTGGGGGTGGGATGGAAGTCCTCAGCAGTCTTTAGTGTTACAGTAGTGAAAATGAAAACAGTAATGTGTGTATATAAATGTGTTTTCTAATATACAGTCAACATATATTTTAAGAAAAATGGTTAGTTTCCTATATGCAGATTTTCATTTCATTACTACTGCTTGCAAGATTCTGGTGCCATTTGAATTTCCGTCATACAATTTTTGTTTTGAACATTACTTGTTGTGTACTTTGCTTGTGTTATCCTATACTTAACCCCAAATGCCTACCCATCTGTTTGTACTGGTCCTTATTTTAATATATACTTTTGTGCTTTCACTCTCGGTATCAATTGCAACCACAGCTCTCAACCAGATGTGTGATAATGACAGAAATAATTGGGAGCACTTGAATATATAAGAACTATTATTTTGGGATTTTGACAGAGTAAACAAATGTGAATTAATATACAAATAAGTATGCTGGCTGTCCATAAACATTAAAATAAGCATGTACTGCCTTCCACTTCACTCAACTGCTCTCTCTGATCCCCCCAAAAAGTTATCTTTTAGACTTTGAAAGCATTATCTATTATATTTCTTGAAAAGTGGGGGTGGGATGGAAGTCCTCAGCAGTCTTTAGTTTTACTAGTATAAGGGTTGACACGTGTTGCATATTTTGTCTTGCGCTGGTTTGCTTTTACCTTAGTCAGATATTTGCTTGTCTACATTGCTTACTTCTGGCATACTCCTATATTGAGAGTGTCATGCAGTATTTTTAAAAAAAATGTCTTAACTGCTGCAATCAATAATGTCAGAGATGCTGTAAAACATGAATAGGTTACCCATTTTGAGGTAGACAAGTACTGAGAAACACTGCATCAAATTTTCAGTTAATGGGCAGATGAACTGCAAGGAGGGGTGAATATTTGTGGTATGCAGGCATATTTTAAATAGGTCACATATTGTAAAAATCTGTTCACGTTAGCAAGAAATTCTCTTAGAGATGTAAACAATGAAAGTAGGGCTGTGCTGCCAGTGACCGAGTGGAATTTTTGCTTTCATTAGTGTAGTACCTCACGCAAACAGGACCCCTTCTGATTACACACTATAATACGTACTGTAAGATTTCTTTGCCTTGTAGTTTATGAAGACAGGATTTTTCGCTGTTAATTAAGCACAGTGACAGTGACCTTCCTGGGACACGTTAGTAAAAGGGATGTTTCAGGGGAAAAAATGTAACCATGCTTAATTAACAGTGAAAATCATGTCTTCATAAACTGTAATGTTAAATCCTGCAGTAGGTAATGCAGTCTGTAATCATGTCGTGTCCAGTTTGCGATGTTGCTGTGAAAACAACTCTTTTGCAATTACCATTGCAAGTACTACAAACTTATTACAGTGTTTCTCAAAAAAGGTTCAACTGCAACAATATGCAAGAGGTGTGACCAAAATATGCCTGATGTCACACGGAAATCTGCATACCTGTCAGTCATCAGCCATTTCCATGCCCATTTCTCCTGTCAGTCATTACGAGCATGCCCACTTCTGCACAGTACTGGATGTGAGGTACTTCACTTATACAAAGCCAAATATCCTTTATTGAAACACACAAACAAGCGATCCTAGTTGAGTATAATGAAAAGCATCAAAAACATTCCTTATTTATATATAATCAGGTTGTTTGGAACAAGGGAGTGGTTACAGACGCTGGTTCTGTTTAGGGCTTCCACCTTTCGTTGTGGCTAAAAGTGGTCAAAGGCCAGACCCCTAGCATCACCCATAACCCCACCCATTCCCACCTCTCTCTTGTCTATGTTCTGCCCATTTAGTGATGTCATCATGACTTCAGCTGACAGAAGCGTCTTCTTTTTCCATTCCTGATGCCTGCTTTCTTTCTGTAAAAAAGCATAGCAATTTATCCAATTTAACAAACTCCAATAGTCTTTTTCCTTTTTTGAAACAGAATACCAGAGTTTATACAGTGTTTTCCAGATTCCCCATAGAATTGCTTTGATTTCTGGGTAGTCCAGAAAAAAATGGCTAGGTAGCACCCCTAGTTCTGTTAAGAGCAATAAAAGCATTAAAATAATTGCTTTAGCCAAGTTCCCCTTCCCTCTTAACACCATAGTGTAAACAGAAACTGTGCTATCTAAAACTGAAACTGAAAACTAGAGACAAATTACAGTCTAAGATCAGTTTATTAACACTTTGTACAGGCTAACCAACTAAAACAAAACTGTATTAATTAAGAAACTAACTAACTAAAAAATGACTGACTGACTGACTAACAAAAAGATTTGCCACTAGACATCTACCAGAATCTAAGTTAATAAATATGCAACTTTTAGCAAAGATCGCTTTCGTATCATATAAATACTTCATCAGGTTTGTGTATCTAAAACAAATCATAATATGAATGAACATGTGTAAAGCATACTAGATCTCAGAAAACTCCCCCCACTGTTCAAAAGATAGTTAAAAGACTGATATGGGATTAATTAATGTTGACATTATTTTCTAATATTGTTTTTAAAAACAAATATCGAGCACTGTTTACTTCTTTTAGCACTAGTTTACAATGTTATAAAGGACATACTTTAAGTGGCTCATATATACATTATTCATTTTTGATGGCTCCACATTAAATGCTACTTTACATTTTAAACTGAACCCTTTTGTTACCCTTTTTCTATTAGACAGTGAAAGTATTTTTCTTTTTCTCTTTTAAAGGTTGTAATTGCTCTTGAGTGCACTCTTACACATTCAAACTAAGTGTTTTCTTAGTTAGATGCCACAGTTTAACAGATCCCCATGGCCTTAGTGCTTTATTTTTAACATTTATCACTGTATTTTCATCTTAGCAATTATTTTTATGTTTTTCATCCTACTTAGGTTTTCAGTTGTATATCTATACACGAGAGGATCTCCGGTTCGATCCTTGGCTGGGGTGCCTTCTGTGCGCAGTCTGCATGTCCTCCCTGTGGTCGCGTGGGTTTCCTCTGGGTGCTCCGTTTTCCTCCCACATCCCAAAGACATGCTGCAGGTGGATTGAACACTCTAAATTGGCCCTAGGTGTGAGTGTGTGCCTTCTGTGGAAGGTTGGGCACCGGGCTAGCAACTAGACACCGTAAAACTTCACTGCCAATCATGAGCGGACAAGGTGATCCGCTGTGGCGACCCCTAACCGGGAAAAGCTGAAAGAAGAAGAAGAAGAGTGTAATTTGTCTCTAGCTTTTCAGTTTTAGGTAGCACCATGGTGTTAATTGGGAAGGGAGACTTAGCTAAAGGAATGATTTTAATGCTTTTATTGCTCTTAATAGAACTGCCCTCTGTAACCACTCCACTGCTCCAAACAGCCTGATTATATATAAATAAGGAATGTTTTTGATGATTTTCATAATACTCAACTAGAATTACTTGTTTGTGTGTTTCAATAAAGGACATTCCATTTTTAACTCAGCTGTGGACTACCGAGTATTTTCTATTTAATTATTATTATTTTGTAGAACATATTTTACAATTTGATTTTTATTATGTAAACTAAGTGCATAACATAATTCAGGAAGTGAATATCACATTCTCCACACTGCAAAGTTTCTTCTTGGTTTAGTTTTATACTATCTAGTTTTGGGATTCTGGCTATCTAGTGTTGAAGAGATAAAGTAGATCTGCTCAGTGTATATGCAAATCACTGCAGAAACCAAGAATTAAATCTGTGTGAGATGTGTCAATATAGGAATTCCATTCTCTTCTATCAGTTAGCAGTAAGGCACACACATAAAACTGCTGCTCCATTCTGTTGTCATTCAGAACATATTCAGTCATACAAACCATAGTCATCTTATGTGATAATGTAATTGCAGATTAACATCATGTAATAAATTATTTTTTTCCATCAGGGAGAAAAGCTGCATAGATTATTGAGAGTATATTCTCAACCTTTACTGCAGGCTGCAGAAGGCGGACCTGTGCATGTAGATGATGGAAAGCACAGCAGTGCCGGGGGTTATGATGGTTGTGTTGGGCCTTAAAGTAACTGCACCATTTTTTTTACTTGTTATATGTTCCACACTCTCTCTCTCTTCCTGTGTTGGTGGCACTGAATGATAATACTCTGAATTCTTAGTCAACTGTTGCTCATCCACCACATATAATATATGTCTACATTGCCTTCCTTCACTTACATTATCAGTCCCTGCTATTTTAACATGCCAATCTAACATGAGTCAACAGTGGCTGAGTCCACTGCACCAGTTTACTAATGCATGCTAATGGCTACCTCACACCTTATCTTACAAAAAAATCTTTTAAGTAACACTATTACTGCATAAGGCACTTAAGACACACACCTTTTTTTGGGAGTACAATTCAGAAACATGACGTTGTACTCCTGGAAACTACTGTGAGAAATGAGATTGAGAGACGCATTAAG